>NC_056739.1:408825209-408957709 GCF_019279795.1 Protopterus annectens
GTCATGCATAAGAGGTGCATATGTGCTGTACACCATAATTAGTGACATCATATCTGATAACAAGCCAGTGAGATATCACACTGCTACACATGTTATGTATAGTAGGGGTTATATTTGATGACATAACCTGGACATTCTGTGGTTGTGTGTACAGTACTGAGTTCTGTGTACTTATGGTGATTGTCGACAGTGTGCATATTGTTAATATGTACCTTGGCCTGTGTACAGACTGTGGTAGATGTCATTTTTTTGGCCCTGTTCTACCTGATGTTACATGCTGCTTCACTGTATGTTACCCTATCAGCTTACATGTTTGTAGGGCCATACACACACATGTCCCATACCACGGACAGGCATCAAACCACACTGTGTAGCGCCCCAGTATATGTATGATTAGTGTGTGTGTGGCACATATGAGGATGGTGTTGAGCAGATAGTCCATATACTGTAAAATTATGCTAGCTTACCATATGTGGATGAGGCTGTGTTCAAAATGGGTGTAGTTATGCACTTTCACACAGGTGTATGTTACCCTGTGCTGTGACTTGCCTGTAGAGCCTGCTATATATGCAGGTACATATGCATTCCCCCATAGGAAATGTAGACCAGTGTTGAGCCAGTCTGCCTGTAGCCTGCACAGTACTTTGTTACATGCCTAGCAGCTTAGTGTACTTACCCAGTGAGATGTCATGTCCAGATACTTGCCAGATGTACTGCTGCAAGGCCACCATAACAGTCATGTATGTTAGACAGAGCAGTGGGATGCTGTACAGATGTATGTCAATATCTAGTGGGTAGTATGTGGCCATGGCACCTCTGTACCAGTGGTTATTATGTGTCAGGACAGACAGAGGTGTGTGAATACATAACCTATGGGCACAAATGTATGCCAGTAGTTAGGTGTTATACCAATCTACATGGCTGTTAACATCTACATTGCCAGGCTTGGTCCACATGTCTTGCACTAAGGGGTTCTCTGTATACCTCTGAACTGTCCAGAGTGTGTCAGACTGTCCACATATATTGGCCAATATCTCTGCTGTAGTCCACAGGAGCATTATGTGCTAGCAGTGGTACTGTACTATGATGTCCTTTTAGGATGTCAATCAGTAGCCAATGGCGCACATGTTAAAAGCAGATGTGACCTCCGACACACACCATGTATGTGAAGACAATCCTTATTACAGTAGCAATAGTCTACAAATATATCTGCTACACATACCTGACATCCCTTTGCACTACAAAGTTGGGACTATAGGGGCTGACGTAGGGCTTCACATCATGTTCAGGACATATGATGAAAATATATGTATATATAATTATCCAGATATCTATATAGATATATACACATATACATATCGACATACATAGATGTATATGTATATGTACATAGATATACATATAAACACTCAGATATATACATATACAGAGCAATTAATGTCTACACATATACAGATAGAGATACATATGCACATATACGTATGGATATCTACATATATATTGACAGTAGTAGGTATATCAGAATAGATATGTATGCACATATATAGATATCCTACATATATACCAACAAAACTAGGCATATCTGTACATATAGGATGTGCATACATATATAGCTATATATACATATATCTATGTATATATATATATATATATATATATATATATATATATATATACGTATATCCTCTGTCTCACAGAAACCTGGCTTAAACCCAGTACCAAAGACAACGAATTTACTCCCCCAGGCTATAGCACCCTAAGGCAAGATCGTCTTAATAAAAAGGGCGGAGGAGTGGCCATCCTATACAAATCACAACTTCAGGTAGCCTTAACTGACTCCTTGCCCCCCTCCCCAGAAAATGCTGAAATACTTTGCACCAAACTCCAAGTTAATAAATCCAAGGCTATAAACATAATATGTTCCTACATCCCTCCAGGCAAGAACATCAATACCCTGGAAAATATCCTTAGCTGGGCCTCCTGTAGCTTTCCCCAAGAAACCATAATCTTAGGTGATTTCAACATTGACTGGAACTCATGCAAATCCCCCACACCCTCCACTCACCTTAATCTCTTTAACTATCATCAAACCATCAACTCCCCTACTAGAATAAATAAATCCACCCACAAACAAACAATTCTAGACTGGATACTAACCAATAACAATCCTCTCTCCTATAAAACAGGAATACTCCCTGACAATATCAGTGACCACCTCCTTACATTTATCACTAAACAAAAATTCAACAATCCCAAACCAACTACTTTCCGTACTAAACATAACAAAACAGATTTCAACCTAGCATCCTTTCAAAATGAACTCAAGGAATACAACTGGTCTACTCTAAAATACCTCCCAATAGATGAGGCTGTAACCTATTTCAACAATACCTTCCTACAAATTCTAAACCAACATGCCCCATCCCGCTTAGTCAGAGTCAAATCCAAAGCAGCCCCATGGCTCTCTAAAACAACTAAACAAACTATGCGAGCTAGAAATAAACTATGGTCTAAATGGAGGTCCACAAAAAACCCAATTGACCATCAAAACTTCAAACAGCTGAGAAATAAAACAAAGAAGCTTACCATTCTGGACAAGAAAAACTACCACCTTCAATACCAACAAAACCAACACCAAAACCCAAAACTATTTTGGTCAGGAATAAACAAACTACTCCATCCTGGCAACACCAAAACACCTACCCCAACTAGCCTAGCACAAACCCAACCTAACATAATAGCCGACACTTTCAACAACCTTTTCTCTCAAACAGTCACCTCACTTGCAAGTACCATGGCTCCCCCCCAAACCCTCCAAACTACCCCCACTCTAAACAACACACACATGCTACAGTTCAATACTGTCTCAACAACCTATATACATAAGCTTCTATCTAAACTCAAACCCTGCACCCCTTCTGCAGACAAGCTTCCAGCTGAATATCTGCAACTAGCTGCATCCGAGATAGCCTGCCCAGTCTCCATCTTAATAAACAGAACCATTACTGAATCCAAAATCCCATCCTGTTGGAAAATCTCCCATATTATTCCCCTCCATAAAGGAGGAAACTCCAACGAACTCCAATTTTCGCCTATTGCCCTTCTATCTCCTCTATCCAAAATAATGGAACGCTGCATTCACCATCAACTTCTACATTATCTCTTAAATAACAACTTGCTTGTAGAATCACAACATGGTTTTAGACCCTACCACAGTACTTCAACTGCCCTTCTCTCCTTCACTGACTGTATCAATAAAAACCGCAACAACAACCTGTTCTCCTCTGCACTATTCTTAGACCTCTCAAAAGCGTTCGATATGGTCAACCATAAACTTCTCCTCAATACCCTACAATCCCTCTCACTTGATTCACAAGCATTACAGTGGTTCGACTCATACCTGACTAATAGAAAACAAGCAGTCCTCTGGGACAGCCATCTATCCTCTCAACTCCCAGTTACTATCGACGTCCCACAAGGATCCATCCTAGGACCCCTACTTTTCTGTATTTCCATAAATAACCTGCCCACTTCCCTCCCGACATCCACTTGTATACAGTATGCAGATGATTCCACTCTCATCTGCTCTGCTTCTTCCCCAGCACAACTCCACACTGCTACCCAGGTGATCTTCACTGCAGCAGAAAATGGTTCCAACATATCTGTCTCCTCCTAAATCCCAAAAACAAACTTCTACTGTTCACCCCTACCTCTAAATCCACCCCTATCACTTTTCCGTTGTATCATGCAATGGCACTGTCATCCAACCTGACTTTTCCACTAAACTGCTAGGCGTAACCATTGACAATCAGCTAAATTTGACTATCACATTGACTTAACTATCAAGTCAGTCAATAAAAGATTGGTGCCCTTTACAGACTTAAGCCCTTCCTTACTGCCACTTCCCGAGTAGCTCTCGCCCAAACTCACCTCATTTCTACATTATTGTATGCCTCTCCTTCCTTTATCAATATATCTAAAGCTAATCTTCAAAACTGAATACCGCCTCACCATAGTATAGCCAGATTTGCCACTGGCTCTCTATTCCAAACTCATCACTGTCTTAACTTAAAAAGCTAAACTGGCTTGAACTTCCAAACCTAATACTACTACAGCAACTAATCATCACTTTTAAAATTCTACATTACCCTCCAACATACCCACACTAAATAAACTCATCACCCTTATAAAAATCTCACTTCACTTAGATCAGCCAACAAGCTACTAGTTACTACTTTGAAATCTCATAATAAATCAGGTGATTCCTTATTTGCAAACACTGTTGGTTCTTACTGGAATAAACTCCCCACAGAATTGACCTCCCTAGGCTCATGTCATCTTTTCAAAAAACAGATGAAAACTCACCTAATAACTCACTGGCTATGCCCCTGCTCTAATCCTGACTGACCTCAGCAAATTTATTACTCCCAGTCTGCTCCTGTGTACTTCTGCTCTTCAGTTCTAACTTAAACTGACTTCCACAGCCCCTTTTTATACCTCCACTCTTCTGTTCTTAGTTCTGTTTGACTCCCTCTGACCACTCTGTTTTCTGTCTCTTGCATCTATTACCTGACCTCCTATAATCCTGCCACCTTTACATTTCTCACTATCTTTGTTTTTCACCTCTCCTTTACCTACTGCCTGTTCCTTAGCCTTACTAAGTCCAGATTTCCTATACCTAACAGTAACTGTACTTTATTATTTCCTCTTTACATCATTTCTGCCTTTTACCTATCTCTAACCTTTAATATCTTTTACACTACTAACCTGCCTGTTGAACACTATATATTAACCACTTTTATGCTTTCAGCCAATACCTACTTATTGTCATGACTACCACTATGGATATTGTTTTAACTTTAAATTTTTTTGATACTGAAGCTTTTCTCCTCAGCCCTGACTGAATTTTGATTGTCATCTAGTCAGATTTGTACATAAAAAGGATTTGCATTTGTATGTTGCCATATTATACTATATTAGTTTTAGTTTTATTTGTATAGTTAGTATTATTAGTGACTTCATATATTGTAGTGTATTAGTCTGATAGTGGAGTTTTTCTCCTTGGGCCTCTGCTGAAAATGGACATGTATCCAGCCAGACTAGCCCGGTTAACAAATGTAAAATAAAAAAAATAAAAAAAAATAAATATATATATATATATATATATATATATATATATATATATATATATATATATATGTATATATATATATATATATATATATATATATATATATATATATACACATATATCTATATATATATATATATATATATATATATATATATATATATATATATATATATATATGTGTGTGTGTGTGTGTGTGTGTGTGTACATATGAAGAGATGTACACATGGCCATACATATGTTGCACTCTACAGACGTGTATACAGACATATGTATGAGTAAACAT
This sequence comes from Protopterus annectens, assembly GCF_019279795.1. Taxonomy (NCBI): domain Eukaryota; kingdom Metazoa; phylum Chordata; order Ceratodontiformes; family Protopteridae; genus Protopterus; species Protopterus annectens. The sequence continues at coordinate 408,830,627 of NC_056739.1, forward strand.
GTTTATGTACATGTAGACATATATAGATCTATTATATGTATATAACCATATTCCTGTCATGTGTAAACCTCATGGTTGTGTATACCCCCCCCAGATGTATCTCACCGTATGTATCTGCTATGTGTACATTATGATAAAACAACATATATGATGCAACAGTCATATTAATAACAAGGACTACACAATTTAGGAAGTAAAGGCAATTGTTCAAAATTACACAATATGTGTATTGGCAGCTATATTGGTAAAACAATAGCTGTCTTCACAGTAGTCATGACGTAGTGCTTAAGTGTTCTAACTGTAGTGTACAGGGTCCTGTATTCAAGACCTGCAAGGGCTGTTCATTTTTTTTGCTGGGTAGAAAAAGGGCTGTTGGATACAGAGTGGTTAAGGCAGTTTTGAGCAGCTTTAAGTGGATTTCTGTGTGTTTGCGCAAAGCTAAGCAGTGCTAAGTTACGGTTAAATGTATGAGCACTTTCACTGTGTAGGCTTTGCTTACCAATGTGCAAATCTGCATAGCTGTTATATTGCAGCAATGCTGACACCTGCTAAGCATGGTTCAGCCCTGGTAACCAGTGCTCACATCCCAGTCTGAGAACATAGCAGGGTAATAACATCTGTAATAAGTGTATGTAATGCCATGTACAATACATGCACCTATGTGCTGTCATTACAGTAGCAAGGGGTGTGAGTGTCATGTGTGGGGCACAGACATATATGTGGCCTGTACAGCACTGTTATCCATGCGAATGTGTTACATACAGGGGTATTAGGTCAGGGTATATGCTGTCACACTGGCATTTTGTGTATCATGGCAGTACTACTATTGACAGTGCTTACTCAGGCAAAAGAAGAGTGCTAAATGTAGTACTGACAACAGGCACACCTGCAGGTATAGCTGGATACTGAGGCCTCCCTGTTGTATCCCTGGTGTGTGAGCTGTGTCACAGTATATACCCCTTACTGGGTAATGATCTGACATGCGGAATGTAACTGTAGACTACCGTCTGTACAGCACATGTCAGTGAGGGCTTCTGACATGTAGTTGTGGTATACATATTGTTGTCAAATATCTATCTGTCAACACACTCATCCTACTGCATAGCTACTTGTCAAGCTGATGACTGTCAGTTCCTGTACAGATGTGCAGATGGCAGGTATCCAGCTGGGATATGTACAGGCAACCTAAGCTTGATTGACACTAACATGTCTGCCCAGCTGTGTAAGAACTGGCACATATAGGAGATGTCACCCTGTACACACCACATGCCATGGGTACCACCATTACACTACCACAGTCAACAGAACATGCTTGGGTACAGGTCTCTATCACAGACACTAACCATGGGTTGTAATGCATGTTGTATACATGTCAACTTGATCACCTCACTGTTGGAGGCACCTTGAGGATTGGCTGATGCATGTCATTCTCACTCTGAGGGTCATCACAGTAGTGTCTGTTGATAGATAGGCTGCTGCCACCTGTCAGGTGGCAGGATACCACTGTACACACAACCCCTACACAACCCGTCTTTCCTTGGACAATAGCTAGGTACATGGCTATGACCACCTGTACTGACACATGTGTATGCATGCATGACTGAGTATAGCAATGTTTGTGTAGCACACCCGTACTTGAGAATTCCATGAGGGCCTTCACAACCAAAGCAACACCCATTGCCACAGTCAGTTGTGGCTGCTGCTGTATGGGACAATACATGTACCCTGTTAATCTCCTTCCCATACCAGCTACACAGCCATACAGTACCAGTGCTACAGTGTTTTACAAATGGGTTGATAAGCATGGGATACCCATTGTGTTCTGGCATGTGTGTGTAGTTGTGCATGTCCGTATAGCTGTAGGGTACAGCATTCTGAGGCCACATACTCCTTGTAGGGTACAGCATTCTGAGGCCACATACTCCTATTAGTATATCCATTGCCACACAGTAGTACAGATAGTGTTGTTGTTGCCCATAGGTGAGGCATAACAATGCAACACTCTACTATGCATGTGGCATGTGCATTAAGATGCATATCCCTGTAGTGCCACTGTTGGGGTATACTATGGGTTGTATTGCAGTTGCAGCCAATGTGTGATAGTGGGTGTGGCAGAGTGTCATCATGGGTTTCAGGGAGTACAATATCCAGTGGGGGATGTGGGTGCTGAGTACACTGTCATTACACCAAGGTATACCCAGTATGTGTCCCATGTACCATGTTATGGTTACCACTGTCACCATCAACCATACAGGTAACTGATACCACAATCCAGGGTAGTTATGCATGTGCTGTGTGCAACCTACCTGTAACACATTGGACGTATGGTCAAGTTAGCAGCGATAGGCCCTGGTATCTCAGATGTGTGTCTGCCTGTTATGTGTCTGTTATGAAGGTATGTCACACTATGTATTGTCCATATACACCCATTACATCCCTCATTAGCATACTGTACATGTCTGGGAATGTTCTGCATGTAACATGTAACCTGGGACACACCTCGCCCAAAAGGCTGTGTGTTGTGTGCAATGTCAGCCACACACTTCAGTATCACTATATAGCTAGGTAGGGGTCTAGTCCCAGTGTTGCCAAGTAACAGTGTGTGTGTGTATGTGGATGCTTTTACATCAAGTTGCAGGGTATACATGCCTCAGTGGGTCACCTGTCCATGTGGCACATGCAATAACTGTTTTAGTAACCTGTGACATGTGTTCAACTGTACCCCAGATATGTCACAGCTATGGTGTCACCACAGTGCCATACCCCATTGTGGAATATGACTGCAGAACATCCTCGTGCTGACACATGTACACCTACAACACAAATGGATAACATTATGGAGACCACAACCAACCAGTGTTACTAACAGCTATAATGCATCATTGCTGGATGGCTACACTACCTGCCATATATGCATTACCCTTTACTCCTTACAACATGTTACACTGCAGCACTGTGGCACACTGTAGTGTGCATCAGAACCATATTAGCCTGTCCCTGCATTGATGGTATGGATGACAGTGATGTGGGACAGGTATCATCACATACACAGGGCATCCTTGTGCTGACACATATACACCTACAACACAAATGGATAACATTATAGGGACCACAATCAATCAGTGTTACTAACAGCTATAATGCAGCATTTAAACAAAGGAAATAGCCCAAATCCAAATAAACGAAATGATGGCAGGAGGAACCAAACAGAAAAATGCTGGAATCCAAAACAAATAGCGTACAAAACTTTTAATCACCGCTTTCATCAACAGACTTCCTCAGAATACATTCATTCAAAAAACAATGTCCTTAAATACATGTTAAAAACCAATTTACAAAGTGTTAAGTTAATTACTAATTAAAAAATAACAATCAGGTTATTTAAAAAAGAAAGACAAGTCATGGTGTTTATTAATAGATAATTTACGGTACTTTAAAAAACACTTTACGTTTATTGTTTCGTTCAAACCTGGAGGTTTATCTGATGCTAATTTGATCTGCCATAAAGTCTCTCTTTGCTCCAGGTAATTTTTAATATCTCCTGCCCTCATGTCCTGTTTGCAAACTTCTACCACAGAGAAAACAAATTTCTTAAAATTAGAACAGATACTGGAATGTTTAAATAAAGCATTGTTATGATCTTCACTTTTGATGCTATATAGATGTTCTTTAATGCGTGTCCCCAAACTTCTGGTGGTCATTCCCACATAGAAAGCAGGACACGCAGTGCACAACGCAATATAAACAACACCAGATGTGTTGCAAGTAATATATCCAGGTACCTCCAAAGTTCTATCTGTAGTAACAACAGAAATAAAAGAACCTGTAGAAATATATCTACAGATTTTGCAGCTGTGGCAACAAAACATACCTTTCTTGGTAGTGGAAACCTTATTAATAGATAAACTATCACATTCAAGCAACTTTTTAATGTTATAATTGTTTCGAAAAACAAAACTGGGTTTTTTACCAATTACTCAAACAATATCAGAGTTCCCCTGAATAATTCTCCAGTTCTTTTCTAAGGTAGATCTAATACGGTTACTGTCGGCACTCATTTCTAGTGAACACACTAGTCCAGTCTCAACAGTACTTGAACATGAATTATGGTGAACCATATCATGATTTGATTTATTCAAAATAGCTGGATAATGTGTCAAATGTTTATCAAAAATCTCATTTCCACTTTCTATTACTAAAGCCTCATCATATCCTCTATTTAAAAAAGGGGAAGCAATAAAAATAAATTCCTGTATTAAATCTTCTTTTTTACTGGTCATACGGCTAGCTCTAATAAACTGGCCCCTAGGTATGTTCTTGATGATATGTTTTGGGTGACTGCTTTGATAATGTAGGTAACCATTTGTAAAGGTCTGTTTTCGAAAAATCTTACTGTGAAATCTATTTTCGGCATGGTCCCACCAAAGACAAATGTCTAAAAAGCTAATAGTTAAACCACTATTACCTCTGGACACGCATTAAAGAACATCTATATAGCATAAAAAGTGAAGATCATAACAATGCTTTATTTAAACATTCCAGTATCTGTTCTAATTTTAAGAAATTTGTTTTCTCTGTGGTAGAAGTTTGCAAACAGGACATGAGGGCAGGAGATTTTAAAAATTACCTGGAGCAAAGAGAGACTTTATGGCAGATCAAATTAGCATCAGATAAACCTCCAGGTTTGAACGAAACAATAAACATAAAGTGTTTTTTAAAGTATCGTAAATTATCTATTAATAAACACCATGACTTGTCTTTCTTTTTTAAATAACCTGATTGTTATTTTTTAATTAGTAATTAACTTGTTAACACTTTGTAAATTGGTTTTTAACATGTATTTAAGGACATTGTTTTTTTGAATGAATGTATTCTGAGGAAGTCTGTTGATGAAAGCGGTGATTAAAAGTTTTGTACGCTATTTGTTTTGGATTCCAGCATTTTTCTGTTTGGTTCCTCCTGCCATCATTTCGTTTATAATGCAGCATTGCTGGATGGCTACACTACCTGCCATATATGCATTACACTTTACTCCTTACAACATGTTACACTGCAGTACTGTGGTACACTGTAGTATAGTCACCATGTGCATCAGAACCATATTAGCCTGTCCCTGCAAAGATGGTATGGATGACAGGGATGTGGCATGGGTATCATCATATGCACAGGGTGTGATGTTGGTTTGCCAGAGGCCAAGGGTGGGCCATACATTTGACACCATGTGTGTGGGTGAGGCGTGTACTGCTTTGAGCTGGGAATGGTGCTGTGGTGTGTGTAGGTATGGGGTTGCCCTAGGTGTGTCTGTATAGTGTGTGTGGGTATGCATGCACACAGTTCTGCCATGTGGCTGCCCTACACAGATGTTTATGGACAGCTGCAGACCATACCTGGCAGGGTGTGCAGTTCACTGCCTCCAGCCACGGAAATGTGGACTGTGCCTGCCAGGGATTCCATGGGCACATCCAGGTACAGGCCTCGATGTGCTACACTCACCTGCTGATGAAAAATGTCCACTGGTACCAGGCCCCTCCTGGGACTGGCCAGGACCATGTGCATGTGGCCTGCTGTGGTGTGATGTGGACAGCACCCCCCACACACTGTCAGGGTTAGTATTGCCACTACGGGAACCCCTTGGTGTCCTAGCATGTCCACATTGACTACCAGCTGTTGGTGTTGCTGGCCCACGTCCATGCGACCATTGCTGTATCCCCACTACACATTGAAGCACGGACACACCACGGCCAATGAGGGCCATCATCTCACCATGCTGTCTATCCATGAGCTTGATATAAGCACGGATGGCACCAGACAGTTCACGGATGTTGTCGCTTACAGATGTGAGAGCAACCCTCTGCAGCCTCAGTCTCTGTCTGGTGTAACATTCCATACATGCCTGCACCACCATGACATCCTGAAACATGTGCCTGCTGATACCAGCTATGAAACCCCTGGCAGGAGCATGATGTCCAGTGGCCCTACTATGAGCACCCTGGGACATCCGGCTATGTGGTGACCTGCCGGACATCTGGCTATCCCTGCTGCAACTGGACACAGTAGGCATGGTTACCACACTTTCCTGTACACTGCCACCAAACACCACCTGTCCCTCCACTATGGCCACTGGTGATGGGGTATGTATAGGCACTGAAACTGTGGGTGGGGTTGGGGTGGCTAAAAGGGGGATGTCAAATGTTGGAGCAGTGTCGGCCCCTGACAACCCCACCTGTGCCTCAACAGTACTATCATCATCTTCGGTGTCTATATGGACACCAACATCAGGTTACACGCAGGAGGGACCCTGACCTACCTTGCCACCTGTGAGGGAAAACAATAAACGCACTTTAAAAGCTGCACAGCATTGCATAACAGTGCACACACATACACACACATGTCTGTAATACCTACCTGTCCATGGTTTTACAGACAGTCCCACGTATATGTCCATGTGGTATCCCATCCTGCATCACACTTGTTAACATACACACATTGATACCACTCATTAACATATCAGTCCTCTAAACTCCTACACAAGCAGTCACACCACAATACCTGTTACTACATTACCTGCTTGACCTGTGTGTAGTGGTTTTACATGGCCTCAATGCTGTCATATGGTATGCACCCTCTCTATGTCCAGACATCATGAGCACGGCCCCTATATGTGTGGGCTACTATGTACTATCCATAATATTACACACTGGTGTGGTATGTGTATATAATGCTCAGTACATTCTAGATATGCTGCTCATTCAGCCTATCATGTGACAACTGTAATATTTGGAGACACTTCCTGGTGTTGACTAGTACTTCCCCAATGGATCTGTAGTGCTGCATACATGGGTTGTAGGTGACCTCTCTGCTGAATGCGATATTAAGGGTGTACCTTGTGTCTACCTTCTCTCTTGATGCCTGTTCCATGCTACAGACCATATTATACTATCAGCTGTCCTGTGATTACACACATGACAGGTACTCCTGGTGTGTAATGTGGCAGTCCATGCCCATGTACTATAAGGTCCCAAAGGGAGGTACTGCTGTATGCACACTCCACAATCACACATGTCCATACATGGCCACCCACACAAACATACACACATGCACACACGCATCCTACATGCATCAACCTCCCTCCACTTCACCAGAGTGACCCTACAGACAAACTAACCACCAGGATGCACACACACACACACACACACACACACACACACACACACACACACATGTACAGGTGAGGTTGCACAATGATAGTACACACAGTCCTCCTATTACCCATTTGCCAACATGCAGAACATATGGTACACAACAGCATGTAGTGCAGCTATAGTCAATCCATACTAACAACAGTATACATGTGTGTGATGCATGTGCTGTGTCACTAGGTGATGCCCCTTCTCCTGGATACCACTTCACCAATGTACACAGTATTGCTGTGCACCTGTTCTCCACCCTGCCAAGTACTGTGCACCAAACCTCACAAGTGTACAACCCATTGGGGAATGTGTAGTACTGTGTCAGTTATGTCAGCTTTAATGCTCACAGCCCCTATGTTTTTCAGCAACACATACCTGGGATGATATGTGGACAGATGTCATTTGTGAATTCCTGATGCCTGATTTACAGCTCTCAACATTAGTGGACCATGTATGACCAATCCAATACTCTTACATTAACAACCATCAGAGCATACCATGGCTATGGGGGGTGTACACACTCTTCCTGATATGACCCACCCATCCGTGATCTGCATTGGGACCACATCACTCCATATCTTAACAGTACATGTGCCTGATATGTGACATATGTTCTGTACTTTCACATGCAGTGTCTACAGAATGTGTTAGGTGTGTGGATGCTGACTACGATGCATACAATCCATGTGGGCATATGTGTGCTATGATGGTTTGACGCACCTCTTGTGTGTACTACAGCAGTCACTACTCCTGGTGGGGGTATACCAGTGTGGGCCATCTGCAATTACCAGTGTATGTTCAGTCTGCCCTACACATGGCCCCCTACTGTGCATGATTACAAGGTCTACTCATGTGCACATCCCTTGGTGTTCACACACTGCCGTCACTATTGCTATGGGGGTAGGGTTACATCTGCCACAGGTCCTGAACCTGACTATGTGCAGATACTGCCATTCTTGGCATCCTTAGGATCCTTGTTGCAGTGCACTGGTGTGTCATGCTGACACCACTCTCCTTCAGCCTTTTTGCAGATGCATGACAAGTAAGCCCTACACGTGTCACTTTGCAGTGTCCCATACACTGAACACCACATGTTACAGCTTAGTCTCAGCTAATAATGTGGACTACTGTAATACCTTATGCCATAGTGTATCTCTGCAGCAGTTGCCATTGTCCTACAGCTATATACACTGGTGTTGCACTGTATTTGGATGTTGTTCCAAACATGTCCCTTTTGTAGGCCATGTCTCCCACCATTATGTTACTCCCTGTGGACACATTCCACAATGACAGGAGGTTAGTTATCATGCAGGTGTCTGACATACCCCTCCAATACTCCATCATGGTCACCCCTGTGATGCCATGCATTTCACAGCAACAATACATGCACATGTACAGCATGCATTTGGATAGGTGTGTTAGATGTGTGCATGGAATATACCATCGCCATTACATGCCCGGTGTGTTGGCAAGCATCTACATAAACCATACTCACCTGCTACAGGCTGCTGCCTTGGTGGTATCCCGGAGGGACCTACATAAGTGAGAGATGCTATGTCAGTGGCCACACCTGTGGCAGTGCTACAGGGTGGATGCAGTATTATAATACATCAACGGCACGTTTCTACAATACTATCACATATGGACATTTATTTATCACTACTATGCTGCAACACAATATACCTATGACATGTCAGATATGCATGCTCTACCTGTAGCGATGCAGATGTATATGCAACAGTGGTCTACTGATGTGCATTGTGGCCTTACCTGCATGTTCCTCGGCCAGTGTGTGGGTGGCACCCACCTCAACAAAGGTGTCCGGCGGTTGGTGGCTGGCCAGACAGGTAGGTGCCACGAGGCTGGCCAGGAGCTCCTCCACACATGTCAGGGGGGATGGATGGCATGGCCCCCCCTGTGGCGAGGTGATCCCCACGGACTGCAGCAGCATGCCTATGGGCATTACGAACAGGTCAGAACAATGATGCTGGACCTGTTCATAACTGCGGTTGTGCAGTCCGACATCAATGACCCTGTGGACGAGGTCATTCCACTGGGCGGTCTGCTCCTGCTGGTCATGAGCAATCTGGCCAAACAGCACAGGGTAGTGCTGGATTAAATAGATGAGCAGCACTTCATTTTCGGCAGCAGAATATGATGGTAGCCGTGCATGTAACATCTTGGCTGAAAGACATAAAGATGGACGCAAGTCTGAGCAACTCATACAGCAAGGTTACCACAGTTCTTAATACACATCTCTTTCACCCCCCCACCATATCAGTGACAACACACTGTACACACAACTCATTAGGTATGGCTGCAGCTTACCTACCAGTGGGACAGATATTGTATTGTACCACACGTTCTGTTATGTGTTTGTAGCCATGTTCCCTGTGTGGACACTATCATTGCTGGCCTGTTACAGACTATTCACCTGCATGCCATTGTTAGGGCCACTATGGTTCCATATATGCCTGTGGTATGGCTGCTTTGTGATTGTTGCACATCTGACATTCTGTATTATTGGGGATATCTATGCATGCTGTTGGACATGTTCCGGGATTGTGTAGACTATTACTACCAACATATGTTCTATAATAGTGACACAATAGCATGTATATGTACTATTGTCCAGCAGAGCCACCTCTCCAAACCCATCTGCCCATGTTACCTGGCCACATCACATGTGTGTCCTACCCTTGGGCCTCCTCATGTCACATCACGTCAGGTGGAACCAACGTCAGGTGGAACCAACCCAGGGGATGCTGTCCTCCTCAGGGGCACACACAGACTTGTTCCTGTCCCCTGAGGTCAGGTCCAGGGTCTGTTCCATAACGGGCTCCACAGACACATGTGGGATGTGCTACATCACTCTGAGGCACCCAGTACACATTCACAGGGCAGACATGCTCCTCCTGCTCAGCCTCCAGGCCAGGCACCTTCAGGACATGGACTGCTGTTGTGAGTAGCAGTGGGTGCGAGGCTTGTTCCTATTGTGTCCATATTGGGGCCCATGGGACATCCACAGCACAGACCACACACACCATCCAGGGTGTTTACCCACCAAATGTGTCACATACCACCCCTGTAGACTGTCCTCTATATCTAGCAACCCTGACCACCTCCACAACTATACCTGCCATACTTCTCCATATTCCCATTCCATACTTCACAGACAATGGCAATGTGATCCCAACAAGGGATTAACATGTGACATACCTGTCCATGTTGCACACATTTCCAGCTGTATATATCTGTGTGTATTGCTATGTGTGCTGTTTCCTCGCACATAGCATGCAGCACTGTGGTAGTAATATATGGGACATGTATTTACATACATATATGTTTGTGTGTGTGGTTGTATATATGGAGACGTGCATACAGATATATATCTATATATGTGTAGATATATGTGATGTGTATATGTGCTCATATATATGTCTTCACATGGGTATCTGTATATTTGTGGACATATATATATATATATATATATATATATATATATATATATATATATATATATATATATGTGTTTATATATTATATATGTGTACATATGTACACATATGCATACCTATATGTGGGGTACATTCAGACATCAGGTCCACAATCTTCCAACACCTTCCTGCACAGCTGCACTGTTCTACCTTGCTACAACACAGACAGGTGCCACATACGGAAACAGTATGACATTAGGGGGTATATTTAGGACAAGATTGCAGGTAACCCTATTACACACCTATGGCATTCCTGCATGCTACATTACAGATTAACCTGAGTATCTTGAAGGGGTGGGCTGTGGATCCCATGTGTCCATCATAATGACATTACTTCCAACACCAGCTATTGGCCACATAATATACATACTTCCCATTACACAACACACACTATGATGGCTTACATCTTGTCAGTCAGTGCTGATCTGCACAGTTGACAGCTATGACCCACTACCTACAGGGAAAGGCACTATTGTCCATAGCAGTTGTTCAGTTGACCATCATTACAACAACACCTGATGGCACATATAAATCATTCCACATCATCTATCCCATTATTATGGACCAAGTACTACATTCAATTACATACATATATACACTTCACGTACCTGTTGAGGGAATGGTGTCTGTTCTGGATAGTTTGCTGGATGTAATTATTCTTTTATATATATATATATATATATATATATATATATATATATATATATATATATATATTTTTTTTTTTTTTTTTTTTTTTTGCTGTGGCTTTCACTTTCACTTTAACTTTCACTCTTTCTCTCTCTCTCTCTCTCTCTCTCTCTCGGTCTCTCTCCAGTAAATGGATTGAGCTGCTTTGAACAGATTGCAGCATGGATTTTGTAGGTGATGCACATGATCGGGTGATAGCCTCTCCAATTGCTACCTGCATGCAGCTTGCTGTGTAGTACTTCCAATTACCACTGTCATGGCAACCACCTACTATAAATCCCTACATCATGTGGTTGTGGTCCCTTTACCTTTCCTGTGTGAAGGACATCCTTCCTGTGTTTGGGCATCAGTGTTACAGACAGCAGGTAACAATACCTCTTACAGGAGAACCTGCACACTCAGGCCAGCTACATATTTGTAGGAGGTTCCAGAACTATAGACAGAGTGTGAGCAGAGTTTTTGTATACATTGTATAGCACTGGTGTTACAGGGTTTGTGTGTACATACTAGTTTAACTTAAACTGCAGTCTGTCTGCATAGCTCTCCACTGTGGGCCTATCCTCTTGATGGCCAGAGGTGTGCCTATTATGTTTTGTCTGTCCACCACACAGGTCTTGTGTCAGGTATTTCTCTGCCAGTGTGTGTGTTGAGTGCTATCAATACATGGCTACATCCATTTCTGTTTCTAACTTCATATTCTGACTAAGGGTATGTTGCAGACTATCCTGTAACACCAATGACTTGCTTAGTGTGTGACAACAGTTTTCCACATATGGGCCTGTGTTCCAGCATCTGTCTTCCACCTGCATACTAGGCTTTGCACATATGACATGCTGTCTGGGGTTGTTCTGTAGCGGGCTGTGAGTATGTCATGCTGCCATTCCTGCCATCAGTCCACTGCTGTTGTGTCCCCCACACATATGGTGGGGTTGGGGCCATATATGTGTGGGCTTAACCTACACAATACATGTGTGCCCTTATGCACTCCAGAGGCAAGTGTATGTAACAGTGGTATATGGCCCTGTATTATTGAGTCTGGGGGTATGCACCATAACTAACTTAGGCTTTTACAACATGTGGGGTGTCAGGGGTAAGCTGCCTTAAGGTATCTGGATGTACATTACTATACAATCCACCTTGGGTAAATGCAGGCCTACTGCCTCCTGCCATACAGACTGTTCTGTTTGTTAGTGTGCTTGTGATGGTGTCAGTTATACTTTTTTATGTAACAGTTACATCCCATTGTGTCAACTGAGGTCATTATCCCCTAAGGATTGTGTACAGAGTGTAGATAGCGGCAGCTGAACTATACATCTGCATTACTTACTGTTGATTGTTTGGTATCCTGTGGCCCAGTCTGTCTTTACTATTGTGCTACTTGAAAGCCTCGGCCTGGACAGCAACATTTGTAAACCTTTCCAGACTACTGTATTAGTATAACTGTTTCACAGTTGCATTACTCTATTTATATGGATGTCAGTGTCTAAACAGCCATATGACATGGCATATATAACTGTAATAGTACACAAAGACTTCCCATGTATGCAAACCTGCATGTGGTGTTATATCCTTTGACCTCTCTGTGGGTATATGTTGCAGGCAATGAATGTCATTTGTATGGGTGGCTCATACAGTGTCCAGTTGGTAAGGTGGTAACTGTAGGCATAGCGGCTATTCCATATTGTGTGCACCTTCTACATATGTATTGCAGGACAGATGTGTTTGGCTGTGGGGGGATACCTATTCATACAATATGTATGTTGTTTGGGGCGTCTCAACCCCATTAATGGTGCATGTGGACCTACATGTTTTGTTCTGTTCCCATTGCTATCTACAGATGTATGTTTCATATATATATATATATATATATATATATATATATATATATATATATATATACTTACATATATATTACTTGCTGTATATATAGACATATAGATGTAGACATATATGTCTATAGATGTATGCATATGTATGTATATATGTTTATATTTATATATATATATATATATATATATATATATATATATATATATATATATTCGTTATATCAATTTAGATATTAATATATATATATATATATATATATATATATATATATATATATACACACGCACACACACACACACACACACACACACACACACACACACACACACACACACACACACACACACACACGCACACACACACACACACACACACACACACACATCTACATGTTGGAATACATTCCCTGTACTGTAGAATGACTGGGCTGGGTGATATGTTTGTAAAAACAGCAGGGTTATGTGTATCTGACATAGCTTAGTGGTAAATCACTTTGGCTATGGTGTGCAGGGTCCTGAATATGAGCCTTGCAGAGGCTATTAATTTTGTTTCTGGGCAGAACATGGGCCATTGGATACAGAGTGATTAAGGCACTTTTAAGCAGTTGTAAGCAGGTTTGCATGGGTTTGCACAGAGGTAAGCACTGCTAACTTCCGGTTACAGTTTCTTATACTCAGTTAGCTACTAAATTGCTTAACCTGTGTAGGCATTGCTTACCCCTGCGCAAACAAGCTTAAACCCACTTACTGCTGCTTAAAAGTCCTTACTCCTGCTTACCCCCATCCTAATTTCTTTAAAAGAAAAGAAAAAAGGGTAGGGAAAATAGCTAGGGATGTGCATGAAGGGTGTAGGGAAGGTCCATAGCTGCCCATTTCTTCTACAGCAACCGCTGTGCATATACAATGAATTTGGAGGTAGATTTAGACACTCAAAACCCTGGGAGAGGGGTGAGGACAACAATAATAAGTCGGGATGCCAATTAGACCAGATTACATGTGTCCAGTGGACACGTGTGTAAAATAGACAGCTATGTATGGGGCGAGATTTTTTTTTTGGGAACAGACTGCCCTTTTTGTTAGGTGAGAGTGGGATGTTGGGGAGGGATAGTAGGTATATTTGGGGAGGCAGACTGGGTAGGTTAACAGACAAGACAAACAAGATGCATACAAGGGCAATATATGACACTTGTGGGGGGTAAACACCTTGATGGGGAGGGGTGTTGGGAAATCAGAAGCCAATGAGCCCCCTAGTGGAAACAGTGGGACTGAGGTCCCCACCTATGGGCAGTCAACACTGCACCTTCACAGCCTCAAAGGTGGCTGTGCTGGGGGCTGAGTCATATAGCCAGGCTGACCCTCTAGTTGCAACACATGGCCCTCGAGCTGGCATAGCAGATCTCCAAACTGCTGGTTGAGCTCGCTACACACCACGACCTGGACCTGGTGACAGGTGACAGGTTCCTGTCCGCGCCCACTCCCGGGGGGGGGGGTGAGCCCCATCCCCTGAGGCAGTTCCACCCAAAGGTGGTGCAGGACCAATGGACGAGGAGGTTCCAGGTTGGGCCCCATACATGCTGGTGCCCAGTACCATGGCCAGCTGATGTGGGACAGGTGGGTCCACTGGAACCGGCCTTCCCAAACATGCTATAGTGTTTAGATTTTATCATCATATGTGGGTTAGTAACAGTCAACACATTCCAGGGTTAGGTGCAACAGCATGCATAGATATTCCCAATAACCCAGACACCAGATACGGAACAGTTGAGTAGCAAATGGAGCACATGCATATATGGGACCACAGTGGTAATAACAACAGCATGCAGGTACATTGATGGCACCATGCCACCAATGTTGGAATAATTCAATATAGCACATGCATGGAAACAAATTTAAATATTTATCAACCAATAGGACATAATCAGAACAGTGGAGTCATTACATACCGGTTGAGGTGGGTATGTAGTTTATTGTTGGAGATATGCTGGGGGGGAGATGTCAATTAACAACTAGTATATTCCTGTAGTCCACATTACTTTCCTAGTCAGTGCTGTTATCTGTACCTTACAAATATTATTACACTACCCTATAGCCTTAGTTTGGACAGTGATATGGCTGTCGTCATCGTTATACATGAACTGGTTTTACCTCCAGTATACACCACTTACCTGGTATACCTGTGAAGGAAATGTTTGTTAACACTAACTGTTTCTATACATACTCCTAGATTCTAGGTTGATGTTGTGCACATAGCTGTCCATCTCTTTCTGCACAGACTCTGGCCATGTCTTGACCACATACAGGTGTACCGGGACATATCTAGACTATTGCCCTCTTCAACCTTTAGTGACTTACCACTCACATATACATGCTTTCCTACACAGTTATATTATGTAGCACAGTGTGGGTGACAGTGATAAGTTATACTTTATTATTCAGAGCAACTATGACACTCACAATTCCATACAAAACCAGAGTAAACAGTACCAGTACAGGGTATCAAGGTTTGTATTTCTCGGCACAGTGTTCCTATCCGATGTACCTATGGGAGCTATGTTTGTTAGCACTACCTGAATGTTGCCACACAAAGTTCCAGATTACACATTAATATTATGCACATACATCTCACTCTGTTACTGTACACATACACACTCTGGTCACAGTGTAACAACATGAGGGTGTAGATAGGACATACTTGCTTATTACTCTCATAACAGTTTTGGGAGTTGCTAGAGTGACAGGTTTGTTCTCATAGATGTGTGACAATCAGTTGTGTTACCTGTATGCTGCTTAAACATCTGGGATCATCCCACAGACTTCCCAGGGGAACAGGGTGACAAGCAGCAGATATGGGCCCATATACTGGACATTCTGGTCTTATCTGCACAGTTGAGGGGTATGATTCTGTATGCAGCCTACTTCCACTCCCAGGATTCAGACCATGGCTGTGTCTGCTACAACTTAAACACTGTCCATCAGAATTGTGTGTGCTATATAGATATTGCTGTATATCTCCTATCTGCTTTCTGTCTTATAGTTTTCCTGTGGTTTTGCTTTCTGACCTTGTATTACAACACTATTATGCAGGATTTCCTAGACAGTTATATTTTGTAGGACAGTGTGGGCAACAGTGATGAGTAGTACCTTATTATTCAGAGCAACTGCATCAGTCAGAATGCCATACAATACCAGAGTAAACAGTACCAGTACAGGGCATCATTCTTGTATTTCTGGGCACAGTGTTGCTATCTGACAGACCTGTTGGAGAAATGTTTGTTAGCACTACCTGAATGTTGCCACACACAGTACAAGATTCCACATTACTATTATGCACATACATCTCACTCTATTATTGTACACACTCTGGCCACAGCTTGACAACATGGGGGTATAAATGGGACATTCTTACTCTCATAAGGTTTTGGGGAGTTGCTAGTGTGCCAGCTTTGTTCTCATAGATGTGTGTCAATCAGTTGTATTTCCTGTTTGCTGCCTATACATCTGGGATCATCCCACTGATTTCCCAGGGGTACAGGTTGACAGGCAACAGATATGGGCCACTTTATTGGACATTCTGGCCATATCTGTACAGTTGTGGGGTATGATTCTGTATGCAGACTACTACCACTGAAAGGATTCAAACCATGGTTGTGTGTGCTAAAAATGCAACAGTTCATGCCTTAGTTGCATGTGCTTTTCGGATTTTGTTGTCTGCCTTTTCCTGTTTTCTGTCTATGTGTCTCTCAGTTGTAATAAATGGCCTCTGGGGATTGCACCAGTCAAATACAGACATTTAAACACATTCTATTTATGGGGCACAGTATGGGTAACAGTGCTTAATACAACAGTACTATTACATGATTGCAAATCTACATTACCATATGATACCAGAGTATACACATGCAGTCCAGCAGTTAGACCTTAATTGTCAGGCTATTACGCTTTTATTTACATACAAACTATATCAGACTCTTCCTGCCATATTCTCCAGTGTGTGCAGTACTTGCCTTAAACAATACAGGTTTTATACAGGCAATTAATTTACTAATACTTTAAGATTTATTGCCTATGACAGTACATGTAAGAGTATTATTGACCTGCCTTGCATCACAACCTCTCCAGACAACATCCATTGGCCTCCTGGTTTGCCACCCACTCACTTGCAGCTGTGGAGGACATAAGAGGAATATTTAGCCATACCTATCCATGATATACACGAGCTGGCAATTATTACACACATAGTGGAGTGATAC
Source organism: Protopterus annectens (assembly GCF_019279795.1). Taxonomy (NCBI): domain Eukaryota; kingdom Metazoa; phylum Chordata; order Ceratodontiformes; family Protopteridae; genus Protopterus; species Protopterus annectens. The sequence goes on from NC_056739.1 coordinate 408,848,083, forward strand.
TTACACACAGCTGGGATATCCCCTGCCATTCTAGCCTCTTGGATCCACTGCTCCAAGAGGTCCCCTTTATGCTGCTTTAAGTCGGCATAGTGATGCCTGACCTGCTCACCAGTTCGGGGTATGCCAGTGGCACTGGTGAGGTCATGGGCGAGACGGTCCCATGCTTCCACCTTATATTGGGAAACCTGGTACTGGCCCTGCAGCAGTCTCTGCTCATGGTCTTTGACAAGGAGTTCTGCCATGACTCTGGACTCCTGGATGCACCAGCACTGGGCCCAAAAGTGCACTCCCTCTCCCCTTCCTGACATGGTGCCTGCAAGGGGGATCTACAACCGGTTATGAGATGTATTCTCACCTGTTACGTTTAAATAGGGCTGATTTCCCACACTTTTCCATGATTGGCCGGTTTTGAAAAGGCTAAGCTATGGGCAAACCTGCTTAACTAAGGTTGGCATTGTTTAAAGGGGTATAACACTGGGCACATTGAGTTAGCTGGCCTACACATTGCTTACACCTCCTAAGCTGGCCTGTGCAATGCTTAGTGTTGCTTACATTAGACTTTGCATTAAATTTTCTTTTTGGCATTGACTTATTATTCATTACATGTTATATGTATGCCTGGTATCCATAACCCATGTGTACATACACTGTATGGGGTCCTTGTGTTTTATTGGAGACTTTAACACTCTATTACAATTACACCTCACTTCTGGGCTTACTGCTGTACTCCAATTCATATATTTATGTTGTGTAGTGGGTTATAGAACATAATATACTATAGTGAGGACTTGTTTGGTGATACCTCATTCTGCTGTACTGCTGTGATGGCTTGGTGGTTAACTACTGTGACTATGGTGTATAGTGTCCTGGGTTCAAGACCTGCAAGGCTGTTTATTTTGTGGATGGGCACAACAAGGGCCGTTGGACACAGAGTGATTAAGGCACTTTTGAGCAGTTGTAAGCAGGTTTGCATGGGTTTGCATGGGTTTGCGCAAGGGTAAGCACTGCTAACCTCAGGTTAAATATGCTTACAGGGAGTTAGCTTCAAAATTGCTTAACCCGTGTGCGCATTACTTACCCCCCAAGCAAAATGGCTTAAACTCGCTTACTAGTGCTTAAATATGCTTACTACTGCTTATTGGTGCTTAGACTTGCTTACTAGTGTTTACTCCCACTTACACTTGCACTGATTTAGACAGTAATATCTAATGGTTCTTGGGAAGGTGGGGGATTTGGAAGCTGTATGGAGTTGTCATTCATTACACATTTTACCTTCCATTTGTATCCCTGATTCCTGTGCACATATACTGTATGGAGCACATGTACTTATCTGTGGACTTTGCAACATTATGACACTGACACCTCACATCTGCATTTAATGCAGTACTCCAATTCACAAATATATGTTATTTAGTAGGTTATGCAACTAAAATATTAGTCATAATGTGATTTGCCATGGAAAGTGGAATGTGCTACAGTGGGACTTGAACCAGGAATGCCTGCTCATAAGGTGAATGCTCTGCCCACTACACTATTTCTAAACTACTTCCTTTGCATATATCTTCCTTATTATCCTCTTCAGCCATTTAAGCTGCATTAACCGTAGCTAAGCAATGGACACACCCACGCACCTACGGTTAGCTTTAATCAGGTTCATAAAAAAAATAAGGGTTTGTTTATTTTATATGTATTTACTATTGCTGTTGTACATGTGGGGGAATGTTGCTGGGGATATGCAGACACCTATGAGCAGTGTCGCTCATTCCTTTGGCCTTTCTGCTGTTCTTTATTGCTGGGGCGTGTATATTCTGAGAGCTCTGTTCTGAGACACACCCCCTGCACTCCTACACACTCTGTGTAAGATTAGGAGCTCAAGCAGCACACCTTCATTAATATGCATGGTGTGCTGCCGTCCTGCTCCTAAATGGCTGCTTCCCTGCTGGACTAAGCTAGTCCTGCACAGGAGATTAGTAAATCTGGGGGTAAGTTTGTGATAAATGAGACCTGAGATAATTCTAATAAGATATTTAAAACAGATATTAGAGATTACATGATTAGAGACAGTGAGGGGAAATTGAGTGATGTCTTAGTATGAGTGAAAATGTTTATATTGTGGCTGTAGAAGGAATACGGATGGACAGAAAAGGAGATTCTAAGGTAGTGTGTCTTCAGGTATTTTAGGTGAGTAGGGAGGAAAGAGAAAAAGGTAGAGCAAAGATCTGCAGAGAGAAAGTGGATATAGAAAAGTAGTGGGAAAAACAAAAGAAAGGAGTGGAGTAGAAGGTTGGAGAAGGTTGTGAAGTGTGTCTCAGATTGAAGCAGGTGAGTGAAATATAGTAAGTTCATCCAGGATTGGCACAGGAGCAGGTCCAGGATTTTGTAAGGTTTTCTTTTAGGAGGAATTTAAAGATGGGTAGATTAGAAACAGTTCTGTTGTTTAGAGGTAGGAATTTCTATTTTTTGTTACTAAGTACAAGTATAGGATTTGTCCATGAGGATTTATTTGTTTTTTATGGTGAGACATTGTCTTCTGATCTGATTGTTTTTTAATGGAAATATATGTTGATTAAAGGAGTAAGAGATGGGCAGGCTAACAGTTTGTGCATGATTTTATGTATTGTTATAAGCTGAATCCAGAAGAGGTGGAGAGGGACATTCAGACAGGTAAGGTTATGCAGAGCTTTACAGACATGGGTAAAGGAGGATGAATTAGTAGCCAGTTTGGTAATTTTGTTGTAGCAGCTTTCAAGTTTGTTTTTTTATTATGAATTATTGTACATTGTTTAGAATTGGGGCTCCATAGAGTAGGCAGAGCAGTAGGTAGGTTTTGGCTAGAGTAAAGTTTGTGGTTGTGGTCAGAAAATGTTTGTTTTTGTATAGGATGCTTAGTTTTTGATGGGTTTTCTTGATATTGATTTGGATGTCGAGATCAAAATTTAAGACTATCATCTATTATGACTACTAATAGTTTGGTATGGTGAACTAATTCAGTTTCATTGTCATTTGCTGTTAGGGGTGTGAGTTTTGGGGGGAAGAGGAGGAGTTTGTTTTTTGGGGGGTTGAGTAACAGTTGTGCTCTTGTAAGCCAGGTTTCAAAGGAGATGACAGCTTGTTGAGTGATTTCTTGGAGGTGAGTTAAGGTGTCTGAAGAGCAGATGATGGTAGAGTCATCTACATATTGAATTAAGGTGCCTTCACAAGAAGATGAATGTAGGTTATTGCTAAAAATATTGAATAGTAGAGGGCCAAGGATGGAGCCTTGTGGGACTCCTGTAGAAGTGCGAAGGTACAAAGAGATGGACGCCTTACCATTTTACAACTTTTTGCCTGTTTGCAAGGTAGCTAGCGAACCATTGAATAGATAAAGGTGATAGACCTAAGGTGGAAATTGATTTAGGAGTATAATATGGAAGACCATATCAACAGCCTTTGACAGATCAAGAAATACTGCAGATACAAGTTTAGTAGAGTTGCAAGCTTTATTTACAGTGTCTATGAATGAAAGTAATGCAGTGGAGGTACAGTGGTCTGGCCAAAATCCATGTTGCATATTGGTGATTAGCTTATTTTGTAAGAGACAGTGGAGAAATTGATGATGTATACATCTTTCAATTATTTTAGAGAGGGGAGACAAGATGGCTATGGGATGGAAATTTGCAATGTCAGTTAAATTACCTCCTTTATATAAGTAGATAATATGTGTAATTTTCCATAAGTTAGGGACACAGGACTTTGTAACTCATTTATTAAGAAGAATGTTAATTGGGTATGCTATTGCATCTGTAGCTAGATTTAAGTACTCCAGGGGACGGTTGTTGGCTGAGGAGATATAAGGTTTTAGATTATGTAAAAGCTGTTTTATGAGAGTTACAGAAACTAGTTGAAAGGTAAAATGTGTGGATTGTCTATCTGTGTATCAGAGAAGTTGCAGATAGGTGAGTTTTGTGAATATGTGATAGGGGTCTAAGGTAGGGGAAGTTATCTGCGTGGAAGGGGGTCTGTTAGGCCAGTTTGAGGTTAAGTTGGCTATGCATTCTGTGATGTATTATTCAAATAGGCAGCTGTGTGAAGAGGGGTAATATCTGAGTGTGGACTGATATTCTTTTCTGTACCTGGGTTGATGAGAGAGAATATGAAGGACCAGAATGTTTTAAGGTTGTTTTATGACTATGTTGTAGGTGAGCAGAATAAGACTTTTTATCTCTGTTAACTTGTTTCTTGACTTGGTTTTGCAGATGTCTGAGTATTTGCTAATTTTTGTTATTTTGCCAGTTAATCAAGGTTTTGTCTCTGTCTTTCATAAGGAGTTTGCATTGGTTGGTGAGCCATGGGGTATAGCTGGTTTTAATTCTTTTTGTAGGCTATGGGCCTAAGGTGTTAAGAATATTTAGAAATGCTGCACTGAAGTATTCAGGTGCATCATTTAAGGGGAATCATTTTAGGGTGGACCAGTTAACTGCTTTCAGAGCTTCAATGAAATATTCTTTGATGAAACTGGAGAGATTTTTGGGTAGTTTTGAGCTTATGTTCCCTTGTTAGTTGTGTAATACTCCTGTGGGTATAAGCTGACAGATGGTCACTTAGTGTATCAAGGAGGGAAATGGAGTAGGTAAAAATTAGATGGGTTGGTAACCAGAATCCAGTCCAGGTTGTATTTTTGCCATATCCTGTTGGTGTATTAGGTTGTGTGAATCCAAAGAGGTTCATGCTGCTGATTACTGAATTTGCAGATAATGACTACCAGAAAATGTTTACATTACTGCCAAGTTAATAAAAATTAACTAAAATAAACAACAAAGTAGGCACAAGTGAAACTGGAGTAAAAACTTTAATAAGCCAAAACTTAGCAATTTTGGTCCTTCCTATTCTGAGGTTATCATCAGAGTTAACCACAAAGTTAATCACACTACATTTAAATAAAACACCATTAAGCAGCAGCCATAAAAAAATTATAATTAATTAAAACCTAAACCAGTTATAGGTATAGTACCACAAAAAAATCACTACACTCAATTAAAATAAAAATATTGTATGTATTAAGTGACTTTCTGTTTGGCTATCTGGTCCCTCTGTTTGCCCTTCCTTTTTGGTTCCCCAGGAGATCTCATCACTCCTTGACGTTATTGAGGCTGTTCGCTTTGATGGTCTAGCATCACTGAATGTCTCAGTGGGGGAAATTCTAAAAAAATTGTTGTTATCCAAAACAAAATCATCTCCCAATATATTGGTAATGTTAACAATAACGGGGTCAGCAAAAGTGACTTGTTCATTATTTGTTTAAGAGAATCTCTTAGAGACCTTAGGCACAGGGTATAAATGCTTCTTGATGTATTCAAGAGAATCTCTAGCCAACTTCTATTGTTTTCTCTCAATGTTATGCTTTGCTAATGTGTCTGAATCAACAAAGAACTGATGATAAATGGAAGCATGTGAAGCAACATTAAGTCATTCACGACACTAGCATTGAGCTCCTTAATATCATTATCTAATTTTTGTAACTTATGTTTGTTGTCCTGTATTCAAATCTTCATTCACTGTGAATTACAGAACCCGGTTCAATTCCTACTAGGTATTTCCATACCAGCAGATATCTGGGAATTTGATTTAATGTGACACGTTCTGGTAAACAGTGCTTAGCATCTACCCCTTTAAGCAATGCTTATCTGTGCTATGCGGGTTTGCCCATCGCTTAGCTTAGCTCAGCATATTCAAAATCGGCCAGTCAGGGCAAAGGGTGGGAATCCAGCCCTATTTAAACCCTACAGGCGGGAATACAACCATAACCAGTTGTAGCTGATCACTGCAGGCACTATAGCTGGTGTTGGTGAAGGTGTGCGCTTTTGGGCACAGCGTTGGGGCATTCAGGAGTCCAGGGTTATGGTTGGACTCCTTGTAAAACACCATGAAGGGAGACTGCTGCAGGACCAGTACCAGGGCTCCCAATACAAAGTGGAGGCCTGGGACCATCTTGCACGTGACCTCACCAGTGCTACTAGTATCCCTTGGACTGGTGAGTAGGTCCGGCACCATTATGCTGATCTGAAGTGTAGGAAGAGGGACCTCTTGGACCAGTGGATCCAAGACGCTCAGGCACAGAATGTCCCAGCAGTGTGTAAGTATCAGTATCACTTATTGTGTAGCAAAGTCCAGCCTAAGTATGAGATGGATAGGTATGCATAAATGTTTTTCTATCTCATGTACAGATGCAGATGAGAGGGCTGCGAATGTAAATGCCCATGCCAGCAGGTTGCTAAGGCTGCATCACGAGGCTGGTGAGTACAAATCTAGCTTGCAGTAGTCAGGGAAAATAAATAGAAAGGCTGCAAGTAGTTAGAAATGTGTATTGTTTGTACTGAATAAATGAGACATTAGCAGTGTAATACTGACATACAGGATATATATCAATAAAAGTGTCAGTACCTGTCAATAAAAATCAAAATCCCAGACTGTTGTGTTTACTTTGCTATGTGGTGGTATGAATCTGAAGGTGCACCGGTTATGCACAGAAACGATCGTTCTGGCAGCATTAATTAATTGAGGTTCATCTGACAGATTGTGGAGTTGTAAAAATCAGAGATTAACTATATAAAATGTTCCATGCACCAAGATCTGACACCTGAATAGTAATGTTGTGTTTTCCAGACTGTGCTATGTCAAAGTATGAATACACAGTATAAGAGCTATCTGCCATTCATGAATGTCAGAATTAAAAGGTCAGATTGTACAACCAAGAGACTATTAGGCATAAAAAGGTCAAATAAGACACAGCAGTTTCTCAACAGCTCATTCTGATGAAAAACAAACTTTGTTGTATTTTTTTGCACAAACTGGCACAGTTCGAATCCTGCGACTGGCATTAAGCTGTATGTATAATCTCACCCATGTGAATATCTGTAGAAACAGTCAGGTATTATTAACAGAAATGCCTTCCACAGGTCTGCCAGGTAAGAAAAGGTATAAATGAGCTGTAAGAAGGCTGTAATTATATACTGTGTAGAACACCCACTGTTCAACCCCAAGGCTGCAAATGGCAGCAAGATAAGTATATGCACCAAGTAGTCTCCTCCAAGAAATGTCCCTCAAGTGTCACACTGTCACAGCAAGTGGTCATTGCTGCCAACACCCAGGGCGACCAACATAAATCAAGGTGGAGTATGGCAGTTGCACACACACACACACACACACACACACACACACACACACACACACACACACACACACACACACACACACACACACACAGTATGAGTGCACATATGTAACCTTGACTATGTGAATATGGGTAGAAACAGTCAGGTAATGTTAACAGTAACTTCCTCCACAGGTCTGCCAGGTAAGAAAAAGTATAAATGAGCTGTAAGAAGGCTGTAATTATACACTGTGTGCAACACCCACTGTTCAACCCCAAGGCTGTAAATGACAGCAGGATAAGTACATACACCAAGTAGTTTCCTCCAAGAAATGTCCCTCAAGTGTCACACTGTCACAGCTAGTGGTCACTGCTGCCAACACACGGGTGACCGATATAAATCAAGGTGGTGTATAGCAGTAGCACACATACACTCACACACACACACACACACACACACACACACACACACACACACACACACACACACACACACACACAGTATGAGTGCACATATGTAACGTTGACTATGTGAATATGGGTAGAAACAGTCAGGTAGCATTAACAGTAATTTCCTCCATAGGTCTGCCAGGTAAGAAAAGGTATAAATGAGCTGTAAGAAGGATGTAATTATACACTGTGTACAAACATCCACTGCTCAACCCAAGGCCAAACGTCAATGTAAAGTGAGGTAATACCTGAAGAGTAATGATTAGAGCAATGATCATTAAAGTTGTGAGCAACTGAAGCCTATGCAGTTGTTAACTGACATCTGTCTCTCTCTCTCCCACCCTATCTGCACCAATAATCTAAACACATAAATCAATGGGTATGTTTTTCACAAAACCTACTGTTGGGACATGTGTCCTTTTGTTCTATAAATATTTAAACGTTTGATTATTAATGTTCCCTGTTCAAATACTATCATTGGTGGCCTGCTGCTATCAATGTAATCTGCATGCCATTATAATGTCCACTGTGGTTCCATATATGCATGTGTTCTGTTTGCTATGCAACTGTTTCAAATCTGTTGTTTTGGGTTAATGGGAACACCCATGCATGCTGTTATAAATAACCCTGGAATGTGTTGTTCATGACTAACCAACATATGTTGTAAAACCTCAATACCATAGCACATCTGGGAAGGCCGATCCCTGTGGATCCACATATCCTACCTCAACTAGTCATAGCATAGCAGCCCTAACACATCTGGGACCCAACCCAGGACCTTCTTGTCCGCTGGTCCTGCACTACCTTTGGATGGAACTGCCTCAGGAGATGGGGCCCCCCAGGAGTGGGCGCAGACAGGATACCATCACCCATCGTCAGGTCTGGGGATTGGTGTGTAGTGAGCTTTGAAAGGAGTATGGATATTAGCTACACCAGCCTGAGGGCCACGTGGTGCATCTTGCCGGTCAGCCTGCCCCTCAAGATGCACCACGTGGCCCTCAAGATGCACCACATGGTGCATCGTGAGGGTCATCCTAGCCCTCCTGCTTAGCCCCCGCCACAGCCACCTTTGGGGCCATGAAGGTGCAGTGGTGACTGTACATGGGTGGAGACCTCAGTCCCACTGTATCCATTTGGGGGCTCGTGGGCATCTGATTCTAACCCACCCTCCCCATCCACCCCCCACATGTATCATATGCCACCCCTGTCTGCTCTCTTGTCTGTCTTCCTACCCAACCTACCTCCCCAAATATACTTACTATCCTTTGCCGACATCCCACTCTCACCTTATATAAAAAAAGGGCAATCTGTTCCCACAAAAAAATGACGCCCCATACATAGCTGTCCATTTCACACACATGTCCACTGGACACATGTAATCAGGTCTAACTGGCTTAAAAACACATTACTGTCATCCTCACCCCTCTCACAGAGGTTTGAGTGTCCAAATTCATCTCCAAATTCTGTACAAATGCATAGCTGTTGCTGTATCAGAAATGGACAGCTATGGACCTTCCCTACACCCGTCCTGCACATCCCTAGCTATCTTTCATATTGTTTTTCCCTCTGCATGCCCCCTTTTTCACCACTTACCTATCACCCCTTTTTTTCTTTTCTTTTAGATAAATTAGCACAGGGGTAAGTGGGAGTAAGCTGCAATAAGCAGCAGTAAGCAGCAGTAAGTGAGTTTACATGATGCTAAGTGATGCCTACGCAGATTAAGCAGTTTCCCATTTAACCATGTGTTGGCATCACTTACCATCATGCAAATCCATGCAAACCCTCTTACAACTGCTTAAAACTTCCTTACTCACCTTGTCTTCATCAGGCACTGTTCTGCCCAGCAACAAAATAATCAGCTGTGCCAAGTCTTGGAACCAGGACCCTGTACACAATAGTCCAGAGTAGCTTACCACTACACCATCTAAGCAGTAACAATGAATGCGTTTTTATTTTCAAATATATAATTCAGTACAGGTATAGAATAGTAGGGAACAAACATTGTGGAATCAGTCATGTTTAGTATATATAAATATACACATATAAATGTGTATGGTGATAGATAAATATTAAAAAGTGTATACATCAGATATATGGAGCTATGGGTCTACCTGAGATGGTCGACAAGCCATTTGATCGACTTTTATTTGGTCGAGAATTCATTTGGTCGACAGGCAGATTTGCCCCCCTCCCCAATGTTGTGCGACCGTGGAGTTGATATATATATAGTTAGGGGGGTGTGGGGGGCACAGCGTCCCACATTGGGGGGTGTGGGGTGCAAAGCCCCCCACATAAAACTGCTTGTCGACCAAATGAACTGTCGACCAAATGAAAGTCGATCATATGGCCTGTCGACCATGTGATAGGGATCCGGATCTATACATATAAAACAAATATGTATAGAATATATACATGCATATTGTTATATAAACATATGTATAGATATAAAAAAAGGAATATATATATAAGGATCTACCTGACTACATCGAAAGTTCAGAAGAGCGAAAACGACTTCACCGATGCCAGAAGATCGACAAGTCAGAAGACCGACGGAGGAAAACACCGACGCTGAGAACACTGAGATGGGGAAAGGATGTGTAAGTATGCGGTAGTGACGGACATTAGGGTGCGAGTAAGGTAAGTGTGCGATGTTGACGGTCTGTAGGGATAGGGGTGGGATAAGTGAGTTAGGGTTAGGGCGCGGGTTAGGTAAGGGTACGAGTAAGGTAAGTGTGCGATGTTGACGGTCTGTAAGGATAGGGGTGGGATAAGTGAGTTAGGGTTAGGGCGCGGGTTAGGTAAGGGTGCAGTAGTGATATTTTTTGGGTTAGGGCGGTTAAGTGAGTTAGGGTTAGGGCGCGGGTTAGGTGAGTGTGCGATAGTGACGGATCTTAGGGTTAGGGTTTCGGTTAGGGTTGTAGATAGTTGTGTATGTAAGGGTTAGTGTTAGTTTGTAAGGATTGTGGTGTGCTTGTGTTGTGTGTGTGGTTTTTGGACAGGGGATTTGTTTTGTTTGTTGATTGTTGTTGTTATGATGTGTCGAGTGTATGAGGTGTCGTGTTTGTGAACTGTCGATCTTCTGGCGTCGGTGAAGTCGTTTTCGCTCTTCTGAACTTTCGATGTAGTCAGGTAGATCCATATATAAATATATATATATATATTAGTATAAATATATCTAAAAATATATATATATATATATATATATATATATATATATATATATTATATAATATATATATATATATATATATATATATATATATATATATAAATATATATATATATATTAGTATAAATATATCTAAATATATTTATATATACATACATGAGTCCCCCTCACATGGTTGACATTTCAGAATGTCTAAGACCATATGGCTGAGACCATATGATCAACATTCAAAATGTCGACCATGTGGAATGGCATCTGCATACAGTGTGGAATGGAAAGATTTTCATCTTCTGCACTGTAGTGCGATCTCGGAGTTGGTATATTTAAGTTACGGGGGGGTGTGAGGGGCAGAGCCCCCCATGGGGGGATGCAGGGGGGGGGGGCTAGCAGTGTGAAGGTAAGTTATTGCTGTGTTTTTTTAAATGTCAACTATATGGTCTCAGCCATATGGTTTTCAACATTCTGAAATGTCGACCATGTGAAGTAGATCCATATATATATATATATATATCTATATATATATATATACATAGGTTCATAGGTTCATAGGTAGGTACTAGTAAGCCTAGCCAACAAGGTTCCCTGGCTTACACCACCCAAGAAAGTTATTTTCCTGTGCCACTGTCGAGCAGAGACACAGAAGTGATCTCCGGGGTGTATTTCCTATTTCCCATCCACTCATCAAGATGTTTTCTTGAAGAGTGATAATGAAGAACTTTTCTTGACATAGATGGGTAGCCTGTTCCAGAGTATGGGAAGTCTCTGGGACAGGAATCTATCCCTCCAGCATGTCATGTTTATTGTGGTGACAAGGTTTAGGTCCCTAGAGCATGTAGCTTAGAGGGATTGGGATTTCTTCAGGTGTAGCATGTCTAACAGCTCTGGGTTTGACATAGCTTTATATGTTAGGCAGAGATCACCTCAGAGTAGGCGATATGCTATGGAGCAAAGCTGGAGTTTTTTGAGATGGTCAGTGTAGGGCATCTGTTTGAGGCCAGTAATCCTCTTTGTGAGGTACTTCTGTGGCCTTTCCAGTTGCTGCAGATGTTTTGTGAGGTACATTCCAAAAGGGGCATTGCACTCTATAATGGATCTAATGAGTGTCGAGTAGAGGGGAACAATAACCTCTTTTTTCCTGGATGAGAACCCTTTTATGATGAGGTGTGCCATGTAGAAGGACTTCCTGACTACTGTGGCGATGTGACTATCAAAGGACAGATTACTGTCCACCTGGGTCCCAAGGTCTCTTATCACACATTCGGTGTTAAGTAGACTGCTGTATATGTAGTAGTTCATGGGTACAGAAATTTTCCCAAAGGGGATTACAATGCACTTTTTGGCATTGAGCTTGAGGCCATGGCTCTGACACCAGGCATCTGTCTCAGCGAGGCCCTTCCGTAGGATTTCCACATCATTTGGGGACTCGACTATGGCTCCTTGTTTGCAGTTATCTGTGAACTTCATTAGCCAGAGGCCTTCTGTGTTAGACTGTACTTTAGAGAAGTAGATACCAAACAGGAGAGGTCCCAGGACTGAACCCTGTGGTACTCCACTTGTCACTGGTTTGAGGTCAGAATTGGAGTGTGCATATTTTGCAGTGTGGGTTATGTCAGTGAGCCAGTTGGCAACCCATCTTGTGACTTAGGGATTTATACCTAGTTTAGTGAGTTTAGCTATAATTCCAGAATGGGAGATGGTATCGAAAGCCTTGGCGAGGTCAAGATAGGCTGTGTGAACCACCTTACCCTCATCTATGGCTTTGGTGACTGCCTCAAAGAAGTTGATCAGGTTCAGAAGGCATGATCTGCCTTTCACAAACCCAAACTGGGTAGGATCCAGAGTTTGGAGGTTACCAGTGTCTTTGTTTATGAGTTCCATGATGATATGTTCCATGGCCTTGCAGACCAGGCTCGTTAGGCTAATAGGGCGATAGTTCCTGGGATCAGTGGTGGCTCCCCCTTTGTGGAGTTGGATAATTGTTGCTGTACACCATTCAGTGGGCACAAAGCCTGATGTAAGGCTATGACTGAACATGGTGCTTAGGTGGGGAAACAGATCGTTTTGAAGTTTGTGTAAAATGCAGCCTGGGATGTTGTCCAGTCCCATGGATGCTGTGTTTTTGGCTTTAGAGAGTGCAGCTTTTATCTGTGTAGTTGTGATTACATGGACTTTGCATTCTTCCTGCATAGATATGGGCCCTTTAGAGGGTGAGGAGGGGGTAAAGTTAGCACTGAACCTGTCTGACAGGATGTTGACAATATCAGTTGGTTCTGTAATTTCTGTGCCGTTGTCCTGTAACTCAGAGCAGATCTGGGTGTTGCCATTGAGATTCTTGACATAGCTATAGAATGCTTTGTGGTTGTCCTTAGAATCAGTGGTGATTTTGTTTTCATAGCTAGTTTTGGAGGATCTTATAAGGGATCTCAGCTTCTTACTGAGGGTGACCAGGGAGTTCCTCCACTCATGGGATTTTACTCTCTTTTGCAACAATTTCTTCCTTCTGTTGTACAGTTTGTTTATGGCAGGGGACCACCAGATTGGCTTCCTTTTTTTGGAGGATAGTGTCTTGGTTCTGTTTGAGATAGTACGATCCATGCACTCGTGTAAGTGCTTATAGAGTGCATTTGTGTACGATTCAGCAGTCGTAACTGTATTGTCCATCTGCATGGGTGTCACGAAGTTCACCACTTCTGTATTAAGAAGCATGAAGTTGGCTGTGGAAAAATTTTTTACCATCATTTCCTTAATGGGGGTGGGGGTGGGATGTGGATATCAAGGGTGATTAGCTTATGGTCGGATCAGACCAATGAGGAGTTGACTTCAGGTGTGGAACACCAGTCACTCATGTTGGTAATGACTAGGTCTAGGATATTGTTGCCTCTGGTGGGGGTGTGGATAAGTTGATCCAGGGCATTGGAGTTTATGAATTCCAGAAAGCGTTGTGTGAAGGAGTTGGTACATGAGTAGTTTTCCCAGTTAATGGTGGGGTAGTTGAAATCGCCCATTATTAGGGTATTTGGTTAAACCCTAATATTTTCCAGTACATCAAGAAAAGAGGAGTAGGAATCCTGGGGCATGGTGGGGGATCTGTAGCAGGCTACAATTTGGATTGCAGTTTTGCCCAGAGTTCGTTGCACTTGGATAACCTCAGATGCATTATGCTGAGCAACTAGCTTGGAGGTGTGAATATCCTTAATGAATATGGACAAACCTCCGCCTTTGTTGTTCCGGTCCAGGTTGCATGGACGAAATGTATGGTATGAGTTATAGCCTGGTAGTGCACAGGTGCTCTCTGGAGCCTTGAACGAGGTCTCAGTCACTGCACAGATATCGCTGTTCTCCATTTTAAGGAGTGCCTCGAGTGAGTGCATTTTGAGATTTAGACTTCTAGCATTGAGTAGCATTACCCTCAGTTTTTGCTTACCTGTTCCTGTTATGGTGGTGAATTTGTCATTTGAACCTTGCCTAAAAAAGGCACTATAGGGGTGGCAAGAGCCTTAGTATCTGGAATCCTAGGGGCGACAGGTGCAGGCCATCTCTGGCAAAGCATCGTGGTCTGTTGACCATTTCATCTCAAGCAGACAGATACTGGATCCCCTTAGAATGACACCAGAAGCTTAGCCAATTGTTGAAGTCAATCATTTTGTCCTTGTACTGCGGTATCATTTTGGGCGATGGCAGAATGCTACTCAGGGCTAGGGTCATACCTGCCTGGGCTACAAGATTGGAGAGCTCTTCCATGTCTCTTTTCATGTAGTCCAGGGAGGTACATCTCAGGTCGTTCACACCAATATGGACAATGACAGAGTCATATTTGTACTTGTTGTGGAGTGACCTGAGTGCATGGGTTATGTGGCAGATCATGGCACCCAACAGGAAGCTGACAGTAACCTTCTCCTTGTTTAGCCTGGTGAGTGGAACATCAGTTTGCCTGACTATAGAGTCACCTATGACTAGTGCGTTGCATGCGTTGTTTTGCCTTATTGGCTGTGGTTGAGTGGCACACTGAGTCTGTGGGCTATGTGTCATTTAGGTTGTGTTGGGGTGGAAGTTGCTTGCGTTTCTGCTTTGGAGGTCTCTGTTGCTTGGGCAGATTATTACTGAGAGCCTCCGTGAATGTTTTTGGGTTTCTATGTGTGGATTTTTGTGGTGTACATTTAGTGAGACTATGTGATAAGTGTGGTGTGGTGTGAGTGTTTACCTTCTCCTCTTGAATGTCAAATTCAGTCTTGGTTGGAGGGAGCTTTACCTCCAGTTTGGCTAGATAAGTGCATCTCTCACAGGTTGCTGTGTTGGGTGGTAGTTGGAGAGGGTCGTCTGTGTCCATGAGGCAATTTCTACATTGCCCCAAGATGCCCAGATTCATCAGATAGACAGGAGAGAACATTGGGAGCTGACCCTTGGACATGCCTGAATAAAAAAAAAATTCCTCTAGATAAGTGAGGAAAGTGAGCACAGGAACTGTTTTTCTCTAAGCAAGTGAGGAAAGTAAGAGCAAAAACTATTTTCCTCTATGTAATGAGGAAGGTTCAGTGCTATAGTAATTAGTAGCTTATTTCGTACTTACAAGTTCTGAACAAGTGCTGAGCACGAATAAGCAAATTCAAGTGCTAAAACTAAGAATCTGTATCTGCACTAGACTAGTTACAGGAAAGAAACAAGTGCAAATGTGGGTTTTCAAATCAGAAAATTGAGAGAGATGGAAAAGATTGCCCAGATGGCCAATAACTACAATTTCTGGGCCAGAACCACTCCTTATGTGGTAGACAGGTTACCTAGTGCTTACCACTCCAACTGACAAGCTAGAAGGCTTCCCTCCAACACAGAAAGGCTTGGAGGGGTTCAGAAGCTTACATACAGTCCTGGATACAGCAAATATGTATCTGGACTACACTATATATATATATATATATATATATATATATATATATATATATATACATATATATATATATATATATATATATATATATATATATATATATATATATATATATATATATATATATATATTTAGATATATATGTGTGCTCATAACATGTAGTGGAGTCATAACCAGCACCATACCTCTACACTTCTTAGTGCAATAATTCTGGACAAAGGCTGTCAAAATGGGGGGCAATGGTCCAAGAACAGGGACATAATGAAGGTACTGCAGTTATAAATGTAGAATGTTAATACAGTAACAGTGTTCGTGTCAGCATACATGTTCAGAAGGATGTGAGTTCTAAAACTGAAATGTATGTCATTTACTGACAGAAATCCTCACATCATCACAGTGATTTACCACAGAAATGAAAATAATGATTCTGTGGAACAGAACATACACATGAGCAATAATCATGGACATTCTGAAACAATCTGGCCAGCCGAGAAGTATGCTCACAACCCCTTAGTGTAACAAATCTGGACCAAGCCTGACTGGGGGGATGGGCGGTGTAAAGCCATTAAACTGGGAACATATCCTAAATATTGGAGTAGATAAGGTGACACAGTTGATGCAGTAACACCCTCCTGTCTGTTGTACCATATATTCACTGGAATAGCCCAAGTCCAAAACCAAATTACTCCCCAGTAGTCACTGACATAAATCTTTAAATCATCCCACTGATGTGTCAGACATGCACAACACGTATGGGGGCCAGGCAACAGTACATCTGATAAATATTGGGAAATAACATCACAGTAGGAAACTACACTGAGATGTTAGGTATGTCATCAAGTGCTGTCTAAACTACAGGCAGACTGACATAATACAAACCCAAATTTGCTATGGGGGAATACACATGTAATTGCAAATGTATCAGGTACTACAGGGATGTAACAGCATTGACCAACAGACATGTGCGTGAAAGTTCATACCCAGAACCAATCGCACCACATTCAAAGTGACATTTTGGTAAGCCACAGGAAAAGTAGAGTATATGGACTGTGTGAACAAAATCATCAGCATGTTCCCACTAACACATTATCCCTATATATACTGACCCAATTCACAGTGTAGTCTGATGCTTGACTGTGGTATGGGACATGTGTCAGTCTGCCCATACAAACATATACAGGATATGTGCAAGGCTAGTGTGACAGAGCACCAGAAGCTGGAGCAGCATGCAAAGTCAGATAGAAAAGGACCCTCAACACTTACATCTACCCCGTTCCCTACACAGGCCAAATAACACATTCACAATACACTGCTACACAGTCCTGACAGTTTGTCAACAATTTCCAGAAATACACAGTCCTCTCAACTCTATAGAGTCCCACAGAACATTCAGGCTTTGCCCTCATATATAAGGCCTTTTACACGTAACATGTCTGGCAGTCTGATACATCACTGGGATGATATCTGCGATGAAGTCACTATATAATGATATACTATACCTATATACCTCCTATAGCATGACACATGGACAAAGTCTGACCTACTTGGGGGCAGAGGCCCAAACACAGGGGCATTATTGACATATTGCTGTGATAAATTGAGAAAGTTTCTAGTGTAACAGGGTTGTTGTAACATATCAGTTCTGAGGGATATGAAGGCAGAAACACACATGGATGTTACCATTTACTGACTGCAATTCTCAGAGTATGCTACTGAATTTCCAAGGCCAAAAAATGTGTGAGTAACACACCAAATATAAGAGTCCAAACTCTGGCAAGTCTGCGCATAGCCCTACAGTTGAGAGTTATGTCAAACACATAACACTATCAGACTTAAATTCATGCAGAGCAGCCATATCCACACAAACCCTGCCAAACTAGCATTACTTCAACTGTATAACAGGAATACTCACATTCTGTCCCTATGTATGGAACATTCTCCCCCAGTTTGTTGGGTTGTCTCCACTGTGTTTGTTGTAAGAGGTATTCCCAACTACACTCTGTGATGCTGTTTGTCACAAATCTCCATGAAGTACTCCTCCCAGGCAAGTAAAAGGGGCAACACCCTCATGAAGTACTCAATTATAGGAGTGTGTTTCCATGCTATTGGGTATGGGAATGATACCACAGCTGTTCCACATGCAGTTAGCAAGTGGGGGAGTCCAACTGGTGCACAGGCCATCACCTGCTCATGAGCATTACCTACTAAAAGCAAGATGCTGCCTATACAATACAGATGTATAGCCTACATCTGTGAGAGAGAGAGAGAGAGAGAGAGAGAGAGAGAGAGAGAGATGGACACACGTACACACACACACTATACCAACTGAACTGAAAATAAAAAAACACAGCTACGTCAAACAATTATGCCTGTAATGGAATGTTGTAGGGGCACGTAAACATGGAAAATAGGAAGTTCAAACAATATTATGTCTCAACAACAAATGCTGTACTGATATATTGCTGAGCAGAACCTATGGCCATATAGACTGTGTCTGTCTGCAGTGACACAGAACACAGCTCAAGGCCCTGAGTCACCCCAGGAAAGGATGGGTCACATATGACCACTACTGGAGTGTGTTGCACAATACCAACTGTGACACTGCTAGGCTACATCCAGTGCAAATCATACCATCAGTAACTCTGCTAAGTACAGCTCTGACTTGTGCCTCCTTTTTCGGTGCCAATGTCTCCAACCCATATAACATAGCTGGTCTCACTACCCTCTTGTAGACCTTCCCTATCACTCTTAATGGTACTCATCTGTCACAAATCACACCTGACACTCTTCCCCACCACCCACATCCTGCCTGTACTCACGACTTCACCGCTTCCCCACACTCGCCATTACTCTGAACTGTAGTTCCCAAGTATTTACACCTCTCCACCTTTGCAAACTGTACTTGCTGCATCCTCACCATTCCTCCATCCTCCCTCCCATTCATACACATATATTCCATCTTAGTCCTGCTCACCATCATTCCTCTCCTCTCTATACCATACCTCCACCTCTCTAGGGTCTCCTCTACCTATTCACTACTCTCACTACAGACCCCAATGTCATCTGCAAACAGCACAGTCTAGGGGGACTCCTGCCTGATCATGTCTGTCAACCTGTCCATTGCCACTGCAAATAAGAAAGGGCTCATGGCTGATCCCTGATGTACTCCCACCTCCACCTTAAACAAACCTGTCACTCCCAATGCAGAACTCACTGCTGTCACACTAGCCTTGTACATATCCTGTAGCATTCTTATGGATTCCTCCACCACTCCTCACCATCTTATACAATACAACTCCTCTCTAGGCATCCTGTCATATACTGTCAATAAGTCCACAAAGACACAACGCAGCTACTTCCGACCTTCTCTGTATGGCCACATCAACACTCTCAGAGCAAATATCACATCTGTACTGCTCTTTCGTGGCATGAAACCATGCTGCTGATCAGTAATCCTCCCTTCACTTCTTAGCCTAGCTTCCACCAGCCCTTACCTCATGCTGTTACTGATCAGTGTTATCCCTCTGTAGTTACTACAGCTCTGCACACCATCCTTATTCTTATAATCAGTACCCAAACACATTTATCCACTCCTCATGCATCCTCTCACTTTCCTAGATTACAGTAAACAATCCTGTTAAAAAGACCACTGCCATTTGTCCTAAACACATCCATGCTTCCACAGGTATGACATCTGGACCTATTGCCTTTCCATTCTTAAACCTCTTCATAGCTATCCTTACTTCCCCCTTGATAATCTGTTGCACATCCTGATTCACCATACCCACATCATCTAACCTTCTCACTCTCTCATTCTCTTCATTCAACAGCCCATCAAAGTACTGTTTCCATCTGCTCGACACACTCTCCATGCTAGTGAGTTCACCTCTCCCATTATCCTTTCTCAGCCATATCTGCCACTATGTCACTAATTGTGGCCCATAGCCCACCATGTATGTGTGTTGTCCTACAGATGTCCTGCCCTAACAGGTTTGCATGCCTGACTGAGCAGCAAGACTGTCAATACAGTGTGCTGACACAGAGCAGAAATGTACAACAGGTATTACCTGTGCATATGTATGTATGGGTAGATGTACTTGGCTGCCTCATAACAACTGACATGGGATGCAAAATGCCAGGTGAATAAGCTGTACATGTTGTACAAGTGTGTAACCTTTGTTTCTGTGCACCCAACAGAGTTACACCTCTACAGCTACTGGTTGTGTCATTGCCCTGACACAGACATGGGTAGTATAATAAGTATGAGTATCACGCTGAAATTGTAGAGGTGGCCAACTGTGTTTGGACCCTGTGTCCATGCCTACTACAAACAGATATATGGCCACCCACATAGCTGCATGGTCTCAGCAATACCGTAATTGTAAAACCTGTCTCCACCAAAGTAGAGAAAACCCCTTTGCTGGACAGCAGCAATGCACAAAGCACATAATGTGATGCTACATTGGTTGTACAGGGCAAAGTAGGAGTAGGCACCAAATGGACGGCATGTCAACCTGTGTCTGAACGAGCATATTAAGTCACAGGTAGATTACTGTAAGGCTAATTATGAGTACAAATTGGACATATCCACTAAGGGCAATCACAAGACCATCTTCACATATGTGTGCAGTCTCAGAGGCACCAACCCAACCCACACTGTAATGGTGGTCAATCACAGTACATACACACACACACCACAGCTACAGCCAACCTGCTGCAGACAGGTTTAGGGCAAACACCACCCCCCCTGGATTACCATGAGTATAGGTGGATATGCGCAGCACATGCAACCCTCCACTCATCATCATGGATCAGGTGCAAACTGCCTAATCCAAGTTGACAAAAGCAAGTCCCCTCAGGGCCTGATAACATTCCTGTCTGCATTCTACATGAACCGAGGCATGTGCTTCCAGCTCCATTACACAATGTATGCAAGCAAAGCCTGAGCACCATTTACATCCTATCTGCAAGGAACATGGCCACTGTCATCCCTCTACATAGGTTCATAGGTTCATAGGTGTGTAGTAGGCTAATGGCCCTGGAACCTTTACAAGCCTAGCCCATACACAAACGTGAATGATGAATGGTGGTTTATGCAATGTTCTGGCACTCACTGTGGGGAACGACACATCAGGACCAGGAGTACAATGCATGTTCATACAGTGCTGCCAGGTACACAGGTATGATGTGTTTGTAAGTGGTGGCTAATGATAGTCCATATTAATGTGCTGGCTTTGTAAAGATCTCTGGAAAAGTATGAGGTTCTGTGATGTGTTTCCCCATGTATGTCTTCCAGGTGCCATGCAGTGGCAACTGCCTTACACCGATGCAGAGAAAGCACCCATCACAGAAGCTGTAATCTTAAACTATGCCATCCTTTCTGGCTGTAGTCGACAAAATCTGCAGGAGCGGATTGCCCTATGGGATGAGATTGTCCACAGAGTGAACATCTTGGGCCACCATGGATGCACATATGATCAGGTCAGGCACAGAGCAACTGACCTGATACATCCTGCCCAGCAAATGGCTGCTGCTATAGCAAGGGACTGTACTGTTACTGGTGGGGGGGCCAGCCACACAGGCCCCACTTACAGTGACAGAGGAGCTCCTTGACAACCTTGGGGTAGCCCCCACACAAACTCAAACATGGGAAACAGCAGTTGTGGTGGTGGGTGGCACCCAGGCAACAGGCGAGGAGCATCCAGGTAAGGCCAAAGTGCACATCAATATAATGAGGTAGAATTTAAACTGTCTTCTACAGAGTCTCTAGATGCATATGTCAGTGCACAATGGATTAGTGGGTGGGGTTTAGTAATGCACACAAGTGCACATCTATGGTGAAGGACAGCAAATTGTGTAATATCATAGTGTGTACTGTACCTGTGCAGAAACATAGCGTTCATCTTGTACCAATGCCTAATGTGAATCTGCTGACACTACCTTTTCCTCACAACTACATAGGTTCCTCTGGTCTACACATAGGACAGCAGCCTGAACCCAGTAAGTATGGGGTTTTCCTGTTGGGGTTCACCAGTACCCCAGGCATGCTAAAGTTAATGCATGTGACCATGCACACAACTGTTACACTCAACCATTTGCCAATATCTGCATGTTCACCTGTGGTGGTGTTTACTGCACTGCATCACAGTGGTCATGACAGGGGCCTATTTGCAGGATATGTCACATATCTGTAGCATACCTCACAACCTGTTATTGCAGAACATCTTGACAAAGACTGAAAAAATGGGGGGACAAAGGCCCAAAACTAGAATCATATTGTTGAAATTAGTGGTATACATTACATATAAATGGTGTACACACCTGTTAGAATGCCAGTTATGTGTGATATACAAAAATGAGAGCACAATAGCCAAGTTCAAAATACTGCCATCCTTTCATGTGACCTATAACCTGTACAATTCAGTTGTAAGGCAAACATATCTGTTAGGGGAATAATAATGACACATAACAATAGTACAACAACCAAGATGCATATGTGTGCACAGGCTGAAGCTAGTACTGTGTTGAGGCAGCTTTCGATATAACTACAGTAGTACATCTTATTGGGTACACAACAGCCATCAATTACAGAGACTCTTTGATTAACAGCAAATAACGATCAGCTGTCCTTCCAGGATTATCCTAACATATACCCAGTTGCCTGCTACAGCAACAGCCATGGTTCTCATAGAGCTGACAAAGCTGCTAAGGGACCACATGTTTGAGAGGTATCAGCCTGGAGAAGGGTACCAAAACATATCCACAGCGTTGCACATACCATGGAACACAGTGCAGACAGTCATCAAAAGGTGGTGAAAATATGGGGGTATAGTGACATTGTGAAGGAGTGGACATCCCACCAAAGGCTATGAGAATATAAGACCAAAACTGGCCACGGAGGCTGCCAGGAGCCGTACAGCAACAGTGAAGGAGTAGATCTCTGGCAAGTACTGGGTGTGTACTACATGTCACAACAACCTTCTATGGTCTCCATATGTCCTGCCTATAGGGTAGGGTTGGAAGATGGCAGAAGTTCCTCACACCAAACAATATCCAGGACTGGTGAAAGACTGAAAACATAACATCGGGTCTCCAAAAAGCAAGTGGGAAAATGTATTATGGTAATATGGGACCATGGTTGAACTCTTTGGCCACAATTCTGACAGGTGTGTTTGGTGCAATATCACCACTGCACATCACCACAACAACACCACCCCCACAGTGAAGCATGGTGATGGCAGTGTCCTGCTTTGGGGTTCCTGTTCACTAGCTGGAACTGGGGCTGTAGCCAAGTTAGAGGGGATTATGATCAGTTCCAAACACTGGTCCCTTGTGGCTCCCAAACATTCTGGTGTCTGCAACATAGCTGTGGATGGTGAGGAATTCCACCTTTCCATACAACAATGGCCCAGACCATAAATACAAATCAGCAAAAGGATGGCTTCACCAGAACACATGCAATGTTCTGCACTTGCTGAGTCAGAACCCACACCTACATCCAATAGGATATACGCGGGGTGATCTGAAGAGGGCAGTGCATATGGGGATGCCCTTGCAATCTGACATAGTTGGAGGTGTTTTGCATGGGAGAGTGTGCAAACATTGGAGAGCCAAGATGTGCCATGCTGATAGATGCCTTCCCAAGAGGACTGCATGCTGTGATTAAATCAAAAGTTGCTTTAACAGAGTATTACTTTAAGGGTGTGCACGCTCATGCAACCAGCTTATTGTACTTATTTTAGTTACCAGATGTTACCTCTAACTGATATGTATGTTCTTCACTTGGATTGCACAGGTTATATGTCATATGAAATGATTGCAATGTTATGACCTGATTTCTGAGGTCTCATGTGATATATCACAAAAACCTGGCATGTTAACAGATGCGTGTACACTTACAATATCCACTGTAAAGTTGGGAAGTAGTTTGAGTAACCAGCTTTGTTTTAACATTCATTTACTGCAGGTTATGCAGTCTGCACCTCAAATTGGGACATTACTTAGTAGCACCAATCCACAGGCCAACCCAGTAAGGTATCAGACAAACACAGGAGTTATGAGGAACAGACCAAACATATGAGCCACACATGTAGGCATTCAGCAAAACACTGTACAGTTGGGGGTATGTTCTGTAGGAGTTGCCACAGTGCTATACAGGTGAACAACAATAGTTTACATAGGTACAGTGTGTGCTAGGTGAAAGGCCATCACCTAACACCACTCACGTATCCCAGAGGTGTATATTCTTAGCAACTGTAATTGGAAAGGGCTGCACTGCATGATGCTGAGGGTCTGTCCAGAATGTGTAAGTTATTGTCTGACTGTGTGTCATGAATGCCCCCAGTTGGCTAATGTGAGGTCTGTGTAATGCCTTTGAGGCACCTCACCTGTGTGTGTGTGTGTGTGTGTGTGTGTGTGTGTGTGTGTGTGTGTATATACCAGCAAACCTTATAGTGCCAATAGTAATTTACATATGTTGTTTTTCTCTCAAAGATGGACATGGTGGCTACAGTTCCTCCCAGTCTGATACTGATGTCAGTGTCTCTGCAGAATATGATGATGATGCTACTCATATTGGGGCACAGGTGGGTTTGTCAGGGGCTGATACTGTGCCATCGGTTGCCATCCCACTATTGTCAACACCATCCCTGACCACAGTCACAATGCCCACACATACCCCATCACCAGTGGCCACAGATAATGGACAGTTGGTGGGTGCTGGCATGGAAAAGGCCACTGTGGTGACTGGCAAGTGAGGATGCAGGTACTAACCATAGCCCGAGTGCTGGCGAGGTCCCACACAGGCAGATGGGCAGGGGTGCTCAGAGGAGGATTGCAGGCCATCATGTCCCTGTTGCAAGTGCCATGGCAGCAATCACCAGACACATGTTTTGGGCTGTCATGGAAGCACAGGCACTTAATGAATGTAATACCAGGCATATATACAGGGTCATGGATGAGCACGTCCCTGGTATTCGTGGCAATATGAACTCACTGCAGCCATCTGTGAGCATACTAGGGTCATGGATAGATGGTGGGAGGAGACCTTGGCACTCCTTGACTGTGGAATAACTATGCTTGAGCATTTGGCAGATGCTGGCCAGCAGCCGTGTGGCTGTAGGGCAGCACCATGATCAGTTAAGGATCTACATGGCCATGCACCATTATGTTCCTATGCTGGCAGTACTACCAGCACTACTGCAGGGGGTGTGCTGCCCATGCCACGATGCAGCAGCCCATGGGCACATGATCCTGGCAGGTTCCAACAAGGATGTGGATCTAGCAGGCAGCAGTCACCAGCAGGGAGTAGTACTGCATCTGGACTCAGCCCTGGTGGTGCCGGTGATACCCTCGGCAGGCCCAGTTCCCGTGTCCATGACCAGAGATGGTGAACTGTACACCCTGCTATGTACGGCCCACAGCTCTCCAAAATACCACTGTGTAGAGTGCCCATATGACTTGACTGTGGGCATACAAACACATACACATCACCATCAGAAAAGTCACCTACACACACACACACACACACACACACACACACACACACACACACACACACACATACACACACACACACACACAAACACCATCCCTGC
Source organism: Protopterus annectens (assembly GCF_019279795.1). Classification (NCBI taxonomy): domain Eukaryota; kingdom Metazoa; phylum Chordata; order Ceratodontiformes; family Protopteridae; genus Protopterus; species Protopterus annectens. The sequence continues at coordinate 408,873,309 of NC_056739.1, forward strand.
ATGGCCCATTTAATGAACACCCCCAAACGCACACATGATGTCAACCATATGGGCCAGCCTAGGCCTCTGGCAAACCCACACAACACCCTGTGCATATAATGATACCTATGCTACATCCATGCCATCCATACCATTAATGCAGGGACATGCATATATGGGTCTGATGCACACAATGACTTCAGTAGAGTGTAGATATTTAATGCTGTGTATGGTGCTGTCATCTGGCATTTGTAATGGGTACACATCAGAGTTTGTGTGTACCTTTTCAGCCATGATGCATTATTGATGTTAGTAACACTATGCAAATGTGTTTTCACATGCTGTATTCTGTTTGTTTTCCAGGTTTCTGTGTGTCAGCAGGATGTGGCCCTGCAGACATCAACAGTGAAGGGTATGGCAGTGTTGTAACACATTGACCATGTCATTGTTGAGGTACAGCTGTATCTGCACACATTTCCCAGGTTTGTATAACAGTTCTTGCATGTGCCTCACGGCTTATAGGGTTGAGGGGTTGTATCTCGGTCTATGGTGGTTGACATCAGCTTTAGTATAGTGGACAATGGTAAATGTGGTGGGTGGAACACACTTCAGATTGCTAACTTCCTCAACCACAGAGGATATTGTGTCACCCAAACACATAGAGAATACTGTTCACACACACACACACACACACACACACACACACACACACACACACACACACACACACACACACACTAGCACACATATGCACACACAGGATCACAGTTATCAGTATTATGTTTGGAACCCTTACTCATCAAGATGTAGTACCACTTGTTATTTGTACCATACTATTCCATACTGTTGCACAGGACTTAGAGGGCTGAAGAGTGTCTACAGATACCACTATGGTTGATGTGAACAGTGGACCTCATACAGTAGACCTAGCAATGTTAACTGTGTGTACCATGGCATAAAATATGAAACCATGCCCCTCCAATGGATGTCATTCACACAAAAACACACAAGATACTCTCTTCTCTCACGCATTTGTCAGGACTGAGATTAGAACCCCTACCTATCTATTTATTGTTACTACATTGCTATGGATTTATCGCACAAGCCACAGAGGTTATAGGGTTACACTTGTCCGAAGGTACTTCTAAGGTGGAGGACATCACCAGGCCTAGCAAAGTATGACAATGGGTGATATACTGGGTGAGAGAGGCCACAAAATCTGTAACCTACACATATACACACTTACACACAATACACACACACACACACACACACACACACACACACACACACACACACACACACACACACACACACACACACATTTGCCAGGACTCATATTAGAACCCCTAGCTATGTAGTTATTGGTATTATAGTGCTATGCAGTTACCGCACACACCACAGAACTTATAGGTTGTGGGGTTTCTCAAGGTACCTGTACAGTGAATAACATATACAGCACTTGTAAGGTATGGAGATGGTAGTTGTACTGGGTGAGACGGGCCACCAGCTACTTTTACCTACATGTTTACACACTCACAAACACTTTCATACACACTAATGCTCACACACACACACATTTGACAGTACTGAGATCTGTAGGTTCAAAGAGTCATAGATGTGTATATGGCAAATGGCCATGTAGGCTTTACAAGGCTAGCCCATGGGAATACACTAGTATCATGCCACCTGACAAACACTTTCATACACACTAATGCTCACACACACACACACACACACACACACACACACACACACACACACACACACACACACACACACATTTGACAGTACTGAGATCCATAGGTTGAAAGAGTCATAGATGTGTATATGGCAAATGGCCATGGGGGCTTTACAAGGCTAGCCCTTGGGAATACACTGGTATCATGCCACCTGACAATACTCCCCAGTGTGTCTACTGAGGAGAGTCAGTGAAGTGATCCCCAGGGTGGTTATTCTATTCCCATCAACTCCTCCTGATTTCTCTTGAAGAGGGCCAGTGATGTGTTCATCTTGACATGCATTCCATAGTGTGGCCAGTCTCTGGGTTGTGAACCTGTCCCTCCAGCATGTCCTGTTGATTCTGAGGATGAGGTTGAGGTATCTGGGCATGTTGTGTGGACAGATTAGTTGCCTTGGATGTAGCATTCCTGACAGGGTTGGGTCAGCCATGACTGTGTATGTCAGGCAGAGATCGCACCTAAGTAGCCAATATGAGACAGAGATTCACTGCAGCTGCTGGAGTCTATCTGCATGGGGCAAGTGTGTAGTACTTAAGACCTCTTTGTGAGGTACATTTGCAGCCTCTCCTGTTGTTGCTGGTGTCCAGAGGGGTACATGGGAAATAGGCCATAGTACACATTGATTGGGCTACAGAGGGGAGTGTACAGGGAAACACTGTCCTTTTACTTCCTGGATTCAACAACCTGAGCCAAGAGAAGTGACACATGGAAGGACTTTCAGAAAACAGTAGCACTGTGGTAGTCACCATAGAGCTTACTGTCAACCTGTGATCCCAGTTCCATTATACCAACATCAGTGTTCAGTGGACTACCATCAATGTATTACTTCATGGGAACCTTGTCATACCCAAAGGGGATGGCAGCACTTCATCTGGAATTGAGCTTATGTCCAGGGTTCTGACAGCAGTCATAGGTCTCAGACAGGCCTTTGTGAGGGATGTCGACCTCACATGGGGGGGATAATAATAGCACCTACCTTGTAGTCATCTGCAAACATTGTCAGCCAGGGTGCCTTTGTATTGAGCTGGTCCTCAGAGGTGTGGATCCCAAGCATGAAGGTACCCAGATCTACAACCTGTGGGACTCCACTTGTGGCTGTTCAGCAGTCTGACATGGAGTCCGCTGCTTTCACTCTATGGTTTCTATCTGTGAGCCAGTTTGCAGGCCACCTACTGATGTAGGGTGGCTGCTGACCTGAGTGTGTTTGTATATTATATGATTCCTGAGTGGAGAGTAATATCCAGGGATTAGATAGGCAACCTATCTCGTTATCTATTCCATACTGTCACATAGTTATTGCACATGGCAAAATGCTTATAGGGCTGCAGAGTGTCTACAGATACATCTACAGTGGATGACATCTGTGGGCCTTGTAATGTGGACACGGGGACATGTACTGGGTGGGAAACAGCTAAAAGTAGCAAAATCCACCCCCAATGGATATGGTTCTCACACAAACACAACAACACTCTCACAGACAGGATACTGTTCACAAACACACACTTGCATGGACTGAGATTAGAACCCTTTACCTATCTATTTATTGCAACAAAAGTGTTGCACATTTTTTGCATGCACCATGGATCTTATAGGATGAAGGCTATCCAAAGGTACTTCTAAGGTGAGGAACATCACCAGCCCTTGTAAATATGGCAATGGGTGATGTACTGGGTGAGAGACTACACACAATACTTCAAACTACACATATACACACGCACATTTGCCAGAAATGGGATAAGAACTCCTATTTAACTAGTTATTGGTACTATAGTGTTACGCAGTTATCACATGCACTACAGAGATTATGCAAGTGAAGCCTGATGAAAGGGACTTCTAAGTTGACTGATATCTGCAGGACTGCTAAAGCAGGGAAAGGGGAAGTGTAGTGGGTTTGAATGGACCCAAAAGCTATAACTTCTAATGACACATGCAGACATACACTTTTACATTTGCCAGGACTGAGATTAGAACTCTTACCTAACTAGTCATTTGTATTACATTGTTATGCAGTTATCGCATGTGCCACAGAGTGCATGGGGCTGAGCCCTGATGAAAAGGACTTCTAAGGTGACTGATATCTGCAGGACTGATAAAGTAGGGAAAGGGTAAGTGTACTGGGTTTGAATGGACCCAAAAGCTTTAACTTCTAAACAGGACCTAAAAGCTTTAACTTCTAAACACACACACTTTTACATTTGTGAGGACTGAGACTATAACTCCTACTTAACTAGTTATTTGTATTATAGTGTTACACAGTTATTGCACATGCCACAGAGCTTATAGGGTTGAATCCTGATGAAAGGGACTTCTATGGTGACAGACATCTTCAGGACTACTAAAGTAGGGCAATGGGAAGTGCACTGGGTGGGGAAGGCCTGTTCATTCCTAGATTCTACTGACATTTCTCTAAGTGTATGACCTTCTATAGTAAATGTGGGATGTCATTGCAGGGATTGTTCTACTCCATTCTGGTTTGTTTTGTGCTACAGCCATACCTCTCAACCTGTCAGTGCAGGATATCTGGATATAACCTATCAAAATGGGCAGACAATGGGCCATATGGTGATTGTGGCTATTTCTCTCAGTAATGTATGGTTTGCTAGGGTTACAAGGCTTGTTTTAGTAGACATCTGACATATATGATGTTTGACACTGTCATGTATTGTTTCAGTACCTTGTGACATACCTCCTCAGATCATTACAGTAATTTACCAGATGAATACAGGATGGATAATGCACACACCAAAATTATGGGCCAAATGCTATGCATTCTTGCACAATCCAGTCTGTTGAGAGATGTGCCTATGAGCAATTGACTGCTAGAGCTGTGGAAATGGTCCAGCACCTTGGTGATATATTACAATGGTGGAATCTCTGTGGATTTCTGTTCTGGCCTGGTCTGATTTCCAGTCCATGGTTGGGTAATATACATCAGACAGGATCAGGGTGACAGGCAGACTCCAGATAGATTTGTAGGGGATAAGATATGTGGGGGGTGTCCTGGGTCAGATATGTTTGCCTATAGTTACCAGTACTTTGCACAGGAGTCTTCTCAAAGGTTGACTGCATTTTGTAGGGTCTTGTGTGTGTCAGACTGTTTGACCAGCCTGGAGGTCTTACATATATGTATGACCTACCTCATTTTGCTTGGATGGGCATATTTTGGGGTCAGGATGTTGCACAAGATGAGTGATCAGGGAAGGGTCTGTTACTCCCCATGGCTGTAGGCCAGAGTTCTGTGGGTGCAGACATGTCAGCATCTTCCAGGGTTAGGACTACAATGAGTACATTCCCCATGTTTAGACTCCTAGCCCTGCCTGTTGACTGTACAGAGTATCACAGAATGTCCACATTCATGACTCATATATCTGGTTGGTTACCCAAACAAGTGTGGTTTTCAAGGAAAAGTGTTTTGCAAGTCACTCAAGGTTGAAGTCAGCTATTACTGACAGTTGATATTGCAGTTTCAGACTTCATACCCATCAGACATTCCATGGTACTACAATCATTCCATCAACTTTCCAACATTATTAGAGCAGTATTTCAAAGGTGTCCTTCTCTTTGGACCCTTTTCACCATATTATTCATGGCTTTGTCCAGATTTATGGCTCTCTGACACTGGCAGGTTTTCTCCTAGCAGTTAGCAGCATGGCCTTTCTTTGCATTTTGTAGACTGTGTTATGTTGGTGTTATGGACCCTATGACACTCCCTAACAGGGCACTGTGGGTGAAGCATGGGCATTTGGCACAAGTCTGTAGGCCAGGTGTGACAGATGCAGGCCATCTGTAGCAAGGCAGTGCATTCATATGATCATACGTTCCCAGGCTGCCAGAAGTGGACAACCCTAGGATGGCACCAGTAAGTTGACTGTGGGTGTTACTGAGAATTTTTTTCTGTTTATGTTGAGCCATCACTCTAGTTGATGGCTGGATGCTGCTTAAGGCTAGGGACATGTTACTGAATTTCTATGGGTCTATGGGGGGGGGGGGTGACACATCTGTACACAATACACATTTTCAGAGACTGTACATTCAGTACTTGTGATTGCAAACTGAAATGTTATGGAAATTTGAATTACAATTTAAATACTTTATAAATAGGCTTTTAGAAGTGTATACATATACATTCAGATTTCTAGTTTAGTCAATGGCATGTACCTTGCAGAATGTTACTTTAAATTAAAAGTGCTTGCTCACACCAGAACAATGTATGTGTGTTCAGTCTATGGCACCCAATACTTCCGAGGATTCTGCTACATGGTGGAGGAGACGCATGTTGCTGGTCCTCTCCTCATGGGTTCTGGGAAAATAAATGTGCTCAGTGGCATGTGGTCGCATGGCATCCAGAAGGTGGTGAAGTGTCCTGGATGCAGATGCCTGTGAGATCCCCATGATATCCCCAGTTGGTCTTTGGAAAGTACCTGTAGCTAGTGTTCTTAAGGCTACTCATACCTTGGTATCCACTGAGATGGGTTCCCCTCTGTTGGTTCAGGGTCTGAGGTGAGGCTGGCACAGCTCAGCAAGTTGCTGAAGTATGTCCCTGCCTACTCTGTAGCACTGTACTATCTGCAAATCATGTAGCCCCTGGTAGGTTATCCTGGGTCTGAACACTCTTCTCTTCCTCCTCGGTCTGAGTTGGTTGTTAGCATTATCCTCCTCACCACCCTCAATCTCTAGCACATACTGATAAATCAAAGCAACAGCAGCCTCTAACATGTTTTGTATGTTTTGTCAGTTTAAAATTCCCCCCAAATGTGTACACCAGTGGTGTAGAGTTTGTGGGAAAAAACAGATTGAAAGGTGTTTGCATAGTTTATAGTAGTGTGCTGGGCTGGGCTGGGCTGCTGCCTGTGTAATTGTCTGATTCTGATACATTCCACCTGCCAGCTATGGTAGTTCTCCTTGCTTGCCTTCCTTCTGCTGTTTCTCCTTCCCATTTCCTCCCCATTTAAGCCCCAATGCACGCCGCGCATACCAGGTGCTCAATTGTAAACAATTCTGCTATTTCCTTTTCTTTGTTGTTGTTTATGGCCCAGTGCACACCACACACACCTGTTTAGCTAAAGTAAATACTTTTAAGCAGAACTGGCCCTCCTCTGGATGTGAACACACTCTTCATTTTATGGAATAAGTCAATACAGCCTCAGACACACCCCCTTGCTTAGCTGTGTTTAGTTAAGTGCATACACAAGCAACGGAGCTCCAACGTGATTACAGCAAGCATGACACACCCCCTTTTCATGTTAGCTGCTCCTCTTACCTACACTCTCCTGTTCTAGCACCTACACGGTTAGGTGCAGTGTGTGAACTTAGAATATTTTGTGAGTCAGTAAATTTCCCCTTATTTGCATATCCCATTGCCTTAGTCCATAGTTACTGCTATGACAAGGAACCTTTCCCCTTGACAACCAGTGTTCCCTGGTAATGTTTTGATTCTGCATGCCATTGACTATAATGGCAAAATGCAGATTTCCCCTAAAATTGAGTTTTTACATTTTTACCAGAAGGTGGTGGAGTGTCCTGGATGCAGATGCCTGTGAGATCCCCATGATATCCCCAGTTGGTCTTTGGAAAGTACCTGTAGCTAGTGTTCTTAAGGCTACTCATACCTTGGTATCCACTGAGATGGGTTCCCCTCTATTGGTTCTGGGTCTGAGGTGAGGCTGGCACAGCTCAGCAAGTTGCTGAAGTATGTCCCTGCCTACTCTGTAGCACTGTACTATCTGCAAATCATGTAGCCCCTGGTAGGTTACCCTGGGTCTGAACACTCTTCTCCTCCTCCTCGGTCTGAGTTGGTTGTTAGCATTATCCTCCACATCACCCTCAATCTCTAGCACATACTGATAGATCAAAGCAACAGCAGCCTCTAACATGTTTTGTATGTTTTGTCAGTTTAAAATTCCCCCCAAATGTGTACACCAGTGGTGTAGAGTTTGTGGGAAAAAACAAATTGAAAGGTGTTTGTATAGTTTATAGTAGTGTGCTGGGCTGCTGCCTGTGTAATTGTCTGATTCTGATACATTCCACCTGCCAGCTATGGTAGTTCTCCTTGCTTGCCTTCCTTCTGCTGTTTCTCCTTCCCATTTCCTCCCCATTTAAGCCCCAATGCACGCCGCACATACCGGGTGCTCAATTGTAAACAATTCTGCTATTTCCTTTTCTTTGTTGTTGTTTATGGCCCAGTGCACACCACACACACCTGTTTAGCTAAAGTAAATACTTTTAAGCAGAACTGGCCCTCCTCTGGATGTGAACATACTCTTCATTTTATGGAATAAGTCAATACAGCCTCAGACACACCCCCTTGCTTAGCTGTGTTTAGCTAAGTGCATACACAAGCAACGGAGCTCCAACGTGATTACAGCAAGCATGACACACACCCTTTTCATGTTAGCTGCTCCTCTTACCTACACTCTCCTGTTCTAGCACCTACACGGTTAGGTGCAGTGTGTGAACTTAGAATATTTTGTGATTCAGTAAATTTCCCCTTATTTGCATATCCCATTGCCTTAGTCCATAGTTACTGCTCTGACAAGGAACCTTTCCCCTTGACATCCAGTGTTCCCTGGTAATGTTTTGATTCTGCATGCCATTGACTATAATGGCAAAATGCAGATTTCCCCTAAAATTGAGTTTATACATTTTTTTTTATTTTCAGCAAAATCCCATTTGCTCGCCATTGCCCTATGCTTAAATGCACCTAGATCGGCCAAAAAGAAAAATACTTCAATTTTTTATTAATTTAAACACTTTCCCATTACAATGGCCTTATATTTGGCCATTGGCATGCCTAAAGTTTATAATACATGTTTTTATTTGAGCTGTCATGCCTCTGTTTTGCTATTTGTAGAAATGTGTTCAGTTACTAACCGAACACATTTCTGCAACTAGAACTGTTCCTACATGGATGCCTGCCTTTTTCCTGAATTGCTAATTCACCTCATTTGCATGGTTTTCACCAGCAAATAAGGTAATTAGCATTCTGCATGGCTTTCCATGCAGGAACAGTGTTAGCAGGCTCATGCACATCAGATCAGCTGTTTGCTGAATCACTCAGTGGCCATATTTTGTGCAGGAGCGGCTACACTGTTCTTGCATGGAATATAAAGTTTAATGAATCCCGAGGGTGGTATGATTAACTTTGTGGAAAACTCTGATAATGCCCTAAGAAAAGAAAGGGGCAAAAGTTCTATGTTTTGGATTATTAAAGTTTCTACTCCTGTTTCACTCGTGCCAACTTTCTTTTTATTTAAGTTAGTTTTCATTAACTTAGCACTCATGTCAGGTTATTTTGGTTGCTGGTTTTGGAACATGTTTTGACTGGTGATTTTTCTGGTTTGCATTATGAATGTTTACATTACCTAGGAATATAATTTCACTTGTGATTATACCTACTATCCAGGATAGTATATTATCAAGTACTGGAATGTTCTGTCCTGGGGAGATATAAAGCACAGCAATATATATGCTCCTGGCTCTATTAGTTTTGAAATGACAGTAGAACTTCCACTTTTCCAAATTTTGGGATTTGCCTGTATAGCGAGTTACTGTGAGCATATTTGGGAAGAATATAGCTATTCCACCTTTCTTATGTGTTCTAGCTTGTCTAATAATATTATAACCAGACCATGTCTCTGCTGTGTCTAGGATATCTGGGTTGTGTAGGGTGGATGAACTATTTTATATAAAAATATATAAAAATATAGTAATAAAAAAATAAGGAACTAAGACACAGCAATTTTACAGTTAGCCCATTCTCTAAGCACACTAATGCCCTCCAGGGTGTGTGTTACTGTGGAAATAATGCCCTTCCAGGGGTGTAGAGGCCCCCCACCTGCAGCTCTGGGCAGTAGCAAGGGGTGGGAGTGTCCCGTCTGCAGATTCAACACTACATTGATGCAGACGTGAGGGGAAAAGAAGATATTTCTTTAAGATGGATTTGTTTCTTGGAAATTGCCTTGCATATATTTTTAATGAAGGCATTTATATATATATATATATATATATATATATATATATATATATATATATATATATATATATGTATATATATATATATATATATATGTATATATATATGTATATATATATATATATATATATATATATATATATATTTTTTTTTTTTTGCAAGTGAAGTGAAATTCAGCTCTCCAAGTTCCATTGGTAGTGAGATTGTGTTAATTTTTTCAACAGGAATTGTCAGAGATACTATGTGCTCACTAGACTGGGAAAGGGAGATTAACATAATTAGGATTATTGGGTGGTTGAACTGGGTTGCTAAAGTACTATTTGTCTCTACTTGGCAAACATAAGTAGTGCACTATATTTCACAGTTCTGCCTTATAGCCTTTAAACTGGAAAATAAGGCAGCTAAAGGGAGACATGTCTAGGTATGCAAGTTTAGGATTATTAAAATGGAGGCTTCAACAGTTTAGAAGGTGACATGCAAAATAAAGTAGCTAACAAGAGATATGTGTTGATATGCAAGACTGGGATTTCTAAGATTGAGGTTTACAGATTTTAGAAGGACAGTGCTATTGTTTATAGATTGTTTACTGTTTTATATGTTTCAAGCACAACTTAGATCTAGAGATGGGAAACAGAAACTTTACCTCAGGACTGCCCCTGCACTACCAAAGGACAAATGTAGTTCCTAAATTCTTTATCCATGATAAATGCATTCATGCATGAGTCCCCTTTAATTATCTATGGTATCATTCCAGTTTTTTTCATTGGGATAATGATATAATCATCAACTATGGGATGGACATGGCCCATCTATAACAAATGGGATAGTTTATTTTGAGCACAAAAAGCGAAACTGGCTAGGCTTAAAATGGCCTGCAAGGGCAGCTAGCCTGGCACTTACATATGAATCTATAATATACAGCAGAAATGCATTGTTGAAGCAAGTTCAGCTATGTAGTAAGGGTATATATTTTTATTTTAATTATGATACCAAACTTGATGTAGATAATGTTAGATTGGAAAGAATATAATTGGCAGGTTAAATTGGATGTTTGTATCCATCTTGGACCAAATGATTTGGAAGTATTTTTTTAAAGGAAGAGGTTGGTGTGTTAAGCATGTGATATGTCATGTGATTGTTCGATGTATTATTTAAGTGAGTTCTTTTGTAGTGACACAGTCTGATGAAACCTAATTTAGAGATGAAAGTGCTTACTGAGTGTATTAAATTGAGAGTTTTTTTTTTTTTTTTTATTTGGTCATTTATTTTTATTATCAGCATTTTTATGACCAGGCTTACTTGAGAAGTCTTTTGGTGTAAGAATACAAAAAAAGAGTTTGCAGACTAAGTTAGAGAAAATAGAAATTAAATGCATTAAATGGTAACTGGTTTAAGAACCTAACATGAGGATAGGTTAAGATTTGGGTTGCTTTTGGTTAACTATAGGCATAGACATGGTAATTTGATACAAGTATATAAGGTTATTCATGATCAGTTCCTGTGGGAGTATCCCTAACTAAACAAAGGGAGCATACTGTACAGACTAGACTGATAAGACTATTTAGTAACAATAAAACCATTACCTGATTCTCAGAAAGAGTAGTAAACAGATATGAATAGGTTGCCCTCAGGCATAAGAAACTGGTATAATTAATCAACATTCAGAAAGGATGTCAACAAAATCATGGGAATAATTACTAACTGGCCTGACAGGCTGAAAAGACCTGACATGGTGGATTTGGAATCTACTATATTGTACTTTATTGCATTGCACCATGTACTAACTCAGTATTCGTACAATTTGTGTACGTGCACAACAGTGAAAGGAGTGGGATCTATACAGGAGAATGTTAACTAGATAAAGCAACTCCTTTAAATTAATAAATCGACCAAACATATAACTGATGAAAAGTAATATATATTCTAAAAGTTGATGAATTATATCTATTATCATATATAGCTCGCTCCTTGACCCCTAAAAGAATGTTACCTTCATAGATAAACCATGCATCTAATGGGAATACTTAATGGACCTTCCAGTGAGCCTAAATACATAGGTAGTAGCAAAATATACTTTACAAACAGGAGGCCCAAGAGTTATCCTTGTGTTGCAAGACTCAAATGAGCTCAATAAAGTCATCACCCAGTATTTTATACTGAACTCCAAAGGGGACAGAAAGACAATGAAAAGGAATACCAAACTGAAGTTCAGTAGATCCTCAAAGAACCTGTGCCTCAGCCATATCTCTGACAAAGTCATCTTTAATGAAAAAAGGTAATATTTAGTCTATTTAAGGCCATCAAAACCAGAGCAAATTGAGAGCAATACTTTCCTTCTTAAAGTGAATAGCCCTGAGAGAGCACCCATAGGGGTACCTAATCTAAAATGAAAACACACTATTGTAATGGAACTGGAGCAGTCAGAGGGATACCGGAAAAACAGAGGTCTCAACTAACATGGAAACTCACACATAAAAGACAAAATTTTTATTAAAATTAGTAGGTGCTTTCACGGACTTAGCCACTTCATCAGACAACAATAAAACCAAAAAAAGCAAAACACAAGTATATAAAGCTAAAAAAACCCCAATAAAATCAATCAAGTTAATTAACAAACTGGCTTACGAGCCTGCAATGCCAGTTTTAAAGGAACAGTACCATTAAGTCCTGGTAACCTGTGGGCACAGAGAGCAATAATCCATTTAACTTCCATCTGCTCAACTCAATTAACAATATCACCACCTCGAATACTCTCAAAAACTAACTGTAAAGCTAAAAAATGAAAAGCATGATCTTTGAAAACTTCAACATGTTGAGTAAGGGCATTCTTCTTACAATGGCCTGCTCATAGGAAACATCTTCAGTGTGTAACCTAGACATCCTATACGCCTGCCCCTTCACAACATTTGAAAAGATATGCTTGGGGTGCATACTGCTACAATGTAATAGCCCATTTATCAAACAAGATTTCCTGTACAAGGTAGTTCCTAAAGTTTCATCATCTTTTTCAAAAATGCAGACATCAAGAAAGTAATTTGCATCTAATGAATACTGGAGTGTAAACTTCAGGAAAACAAACGTCTTTCCAAATATTGCACAAAGCCATGGAGCATCTCAGTAGTACCATCCCATAAAAAACAACTATCATCCGCAAATCTGCCATAAAACTTAAGGTGGGAGTGAAAAATATTATTAGATAAAAGAAAAATCTTCCTCCCACTGTGCTATCACCATGTTTGCATAGCTGTTAGTGCGAACAGTTCCCATGGCAACACCTAATTTCTGCAGAAAAAACACTTGATCCAGAATAAACACATTGTTCTCCAATATAAGCGCCAACAGAGAATAAATGGTCATAATAGTTCCATCAGAATAATCACTGTGATGGCTAAGATAAATTCTAACAGAATCAATCCCATCAGCATTAGGTATTACTGTAAATGAAGTGCAGACATCTAGGGTGACTAAAACACACTTCAATGCATCACCCAGCCTTTCAACACAGTTGAAAAGGGAGGTCAGAAAGTGCTCAGTATCCTTCAGCGCCACAGGAGCACTGTCCAAAACAGGTCTCAGTTTACCTTCAACAAAAGTCGACAGTCAGAAAGGGTTCCTATTACCTGATTGAACATTTAAGTTAGTGAATACCTAAATGTTGATCTGGTAATAGTAAAAGCAAAAAAAACACAAATGGCCGATTTAATGCAGAGAAAGAATTCCCTTGGCCGTTATGCGGATTTTGCCTTTTTCCCCACTGTAGAGTAATCTCGGAGTTGGCATATTTAGTTAGGAGGTGTGGGGGGGCACAGCCCCCCACATCAGGGGGGTGTGGGGGGTGAAGCCCCCCCCCACTTCATTTTGTTTTATTTTTTTTTTTTTTGCGGCTGAGGGAATTCATTCCCTAAGTTATATCAGCCATTCGCTGTTTTGATTTTTCGATATTACCAGTTCGATGTTTAGGTATTCGCTAACTTAAAAGTTCGATCGGGTAATATAGACGTGTCAGAAAGTCACAAAAACAAAAGTCAGAGGGATCCCAGTTAGGTAGGGTGGTGCTTCACTAGAATCTCTCAAAGAACATAAATGGAATCACCATCTTCCAGGCTATGATTTCAGCAGCTAAAATTTGGATAGCTTCTGACAAATGGTAGCCCTCAATAGAGCTCTTTCACCAACCATGGTCCAATCAACCATTTTTTTGGAGGGATCAGTAAGATGCTCCTTGAATGTAAGGGTGCAGTCATACCAGCAGATTTTACACATTCCTGCCATGGGTAAGAGGAGGCTCATGCCATCCTGAATAGGTGCTTTTGAGTACACTTTATATTTTCCACATCTAGCACTGACCAACTCCATCTAGACTAGGAGAAGCCCTAAAAAATTATGCTTCATCCCTGAGTACCCCCCGGTCTCTGACTGACTCATCAAGCCACTCATTACAATCGTACTAGTTAGACTCAGATATAAACCTGTCAGAGGGGAGAGTGTGACTTTCAGCCTTTGAATTATATGCAGAAAGAGGAGACTAGAGAAGGATGCAGCCACCATTAATTTTGCATGACCCCACCTCGTCGAGGAGTGGGGCACTGCAGGCAGTACACATTTATCTCAGGAAAGACTAATTCCAGCTAGGCCTTCATCCAGTATCTAAAGAGCTGAACCTCTGTCCTAGCCACTGAAAGTTGACTGGGAGCTTGTACAACCCAAATGGTGTCTGTGTTACTGATGGTTTTCCACCAAAATTAGCTGAATCTTTAATGGCAGTCCTGCAAGTCAGGAAAAAAAAAGAGCAGTTGACAAAAACAGTCAGTCTCCTTCTAGAGGTTAGTACACATAATCCTGATCAGGAAGTGTTGGTTCATAATCAGCCTATCACAACCATTCTACATAAAAATGTTTCATATAAAATAATCCCCCTCCCCTTTTGATATACTATCCTTTATACTATCATGAAATTTCTTGAATTAGGAGACAGGAATGGAGCATGGACTATCATAGAAGATCTCATCTTTGCAAGGACAAATAAACTGGAGGAACATTACTCTGTTTAGCAGTTGGAGCTCATCCATAACAGGGAACATTCTAGTTAAGGGCGACAGGGAGATCTCTGCTGCACCAGATCAAGAGGCTAACAATTTCCATTCAGACTTACCAATCAGAAAGCTGTTCCTGCTTTTGAGTGGGAGAAGGAGACTACTGTTTAATAGTGTTGACTATACTGGGTATGAATCTCTTTGAAGAACATTTATAATAATCATCAGTAAAACACTGCAGGTGTCTCCTTATGAATTGTAACTAGCCAGTTTTCTAGTTTCAGCACTCAAACCTGTTTCTTTGATCTCAGCACTTGTTCAGAAACAAAAAAAAAAAAAAAAAAAAAAAATTTCATCTGCTTTTACTGTACTTGTGTTTTTACCTACTTCTTTTTACTTTTGCATCATCTTAAAATACTCAATTGTATTTATTACTGCTTGGTGTAACTCATTCTAAGCCTTTTGGTTTAAACACTTGGGCTTCGGACCAGTTAGTTGTTTTGCACTGAGAGGTTTGTGGTCTGCACTGTTGTGGCAGAACAGGTAGCTTACATCCTTCTAGGTTGAGAACTGCTGATTGAGGGCTCAGTGTCTGTTATTCTAAAAGTGTATTAATTCTGGTTTAAGCACTTGGGCTTTCAAGCCAGTTATTTTACATTAAGAGGGTTCGTGGTCTGCACTCTTGTGGGAGGAGAGGCTGGACTCTGCCCTTCTGAGCTGGGAATTTCTGGTTAAAGGCTTATAGTGCATGCATATCTGAACTGTTTCTTACTGAAGTTGGTGCCTTGTTTGCTGTGGCATAGACTGGATTCGGGCCTGCTGGATCTAGCTTTGTTTGTGTAACTTGAGCACTAATCCAGACATTCTCTAAAGTATTCAATGGTATTTATTACTGCTTGGTTGTAACTTGATTAAAGTGTAGCTATCATTCAAGTCTTTTGGATTAAGCACTTGGGCTTCAGACCAGTTGTTTTACATTAGGAAGGTTTGTGGCAAGCACTGTGGTGGCAGGACAGGTAGCTTTCATCCTTCTAAGTTGGGAACTGCTGATTGAGAGCCCAGTGTCCAAGTGTATTAGTTCTGGTTTAGGCACTTGGGCTTCAGGCCAGTTATTTTACAATAAGAAGGTTCGTGGACTGCACTCTTGTGGGAGAAGAGGCTGGACTCTGCCCTTCTGAGCTGGGAATTTTCTGGTTAAAGGTTTATAGTGCCTGAATATTTGAACTGTATCTTACTGAAATTGGTTCACCTTGTTTGCTCTAGCATAGACTAGATCCAGGCCTACTGAATCTAGCTTTGTTTATATACTTGTTGTTTGTTTGCTTGTTATTTCCCTGGAAGCTAATTCACCTAATACGCAACTTCTCAGCGCTTCTGTGGCTCACTAGTGATATCTGCATTGCTTACTGTACTTATTTCCTTGTTTCACTTGAAAGAAAGTTACTGTTTGGCGTTTTTGCATTTAGTTACTTGTATCACATTGCACTCAAGTTACCTGGCACTTGCTCACTAAAGCAATTATATAAGTCAGCACTAAAAATTAAAAGCACTACACCCTCACTCCCCACTGGCCCTTGTTTTCAATTAAGGATTTCCCAATATTATTCTAGCATGTCCAAAGGTCAGTTGTCAATCTCCTCTCCAGTCCAGCTGGTGAATCTGGGAATCTTGAGGCAATGTTATAACTGCCTCATGTACGCAGACAACCCTCTCCTCCTCCCACATAACACAAATACTTGCGAGAGATGCAGCTATTTAGCCAAACTGGAGGCTGAGCTCTCTCAACTCAGGACTGGCAAGACCAGACAGGAGGAGAAGGCAACTACACACACCACAAAACCAGCCTCACATAATGCTACCACTCCACTGAATCAAACACATAAACACACAAAGACATACTCGGAGGCTCTGAGTAAAATTTACCTAAACAGCAGAGGCCTCCAAAGCAGACACCCAAACAACTGCTACCTCAAGACACCCCACAAGCAACACATAAACCACAAAAGCAGTGTGCAAAGCAGTCACAGCCCTTAAGGCCAAATACAACACCAAACATACTTGTCATAGGTGACTCCATAGTCAGACACACTGACGTCCCACTCACCAGGCTGAACAAGGAGAGGGTCACAGTAAGCTGCCTATCGGGTGCTAGAATCCGCCACATAACACAAGCATTCGGGTCACTCCACAGCAAGTACAAATATGACACAGTCATTGTCCATGCTGGTGTGAACGACCTGAGACGTACCTCCCTGGACTGCATGAAAAGAGACATAGAGGAGCTCTCTGATTATGTAGCCCAGGCAGGTATGACCCTAACCCTGAGCAGTATCCTTCCTTCACCAAGAATGATGCCACAATATAGAGACAAGATGATCAGCTTTAACAATTGGCTTAATGTCTGGTGTCATTCAAAGGGGATCCAGTGTCTGTCTGCCTGGGATGACATGCTTGACAAGCCACGCTGCTTCACAAGGGACGGCTTGCACCTGTCATCCCTGGGATTCGGATATTGGCTAAGGCTCTTGCCACCCCCATAGTGCCTTTTTAGGCAAGGCTCAAATTCTAAACCTACCACCCTAGAAAACAAAATGGGAAGAAATTGAGGGTAATGCTGCTCAATGCCAGAAGTCTAAATCTCAAAATGCACGCACTCGAGGCCCTTCTCAGTATGGAGAACATCGATGTCTGTGCTGTAACTGAAACCTGGTTCAAGGCTCCTGAGAGCACCCCGGCACTATTAGGTTTTACCTCATATCATGCGTTCCGGCCCCAAAACCCGGACCACTCCACAAAAGGAGGGTGTATCCATATTCATAAGGGATACTCACACCTCCAGGTTGGTGGCAAGGCATGAAGCTTCGGAAACCATCCAGGTGCAACTAACAATAGGCAAAACTGCTCTACAAATTGTAGCATGCTACAGGCCACCCTCTCAAACTCAGGAACCCCACACAGCCTTCCTGAAGACACTGGAGGGTATAAATGTATCCCCAAACACCATCATATTGGGTGACTTCAACTACCGAATATAGACTGGGAACATTACTCAAGCCCTAACTTTCTAGCCCAACGGTTCCTGGAGTTCATAAATTCAAATGCCATGGAACAGCTAGTCACTGTTCCCACGAGAGGAGAAAATATACTAGATCTCATTGTCACAAACATGGGGACAAAATGCTCCACACCGAAGTATATCCCTCATTGGTGAGATCTGATCATAAACTAATCTCACTGGAAATCCACATCCCGCCCCCACCCCAAACAAAAAGACCATAGTGAAGAACTTCTCTAAAGCAAACTTCACACTACTCAAGACTGGTGTGGTATCCTTCAAGGCCCCTGAGTCAGAGGAAACCACAACCCAAGCTATGGAAGCCCTTACAAATGCCTTCTATGAACACCTCCAGGACTGCATGGATCAGGCAATCCCAAATAAAACCAAGACTCTTTCCACAAAGGGCAAACGTCCAGTCTGGTGGACCCCAGCCATTAACAAACTTTACAATAAGAGGAGAAAGCTATTACATGATAGAACAAAATCCATAAAAGGGAAGTCACCCCTGATCATTATTAGTAAAAAATACGAGCACTCATAAAATCAACTAAGGCCAATTTTGAGAGAAAAATTGCCATGGATTCAAAGGACAATCATAAGGCCTTTTTCAGCTATGTTAGGAACCTGGGTGGAAACTCACAGATATGCTCAGAATTAGTCCAAAATGATACAAAAATCACTGAACCCACAGACATTGCCAACATACTGGCAGACAGGTTCAGTGCAAACTTCACCCCCCCCCCCTAAAGGAGAGATAACTATCCCAGCCGAGTGTAGCCTCCCGGACATCTCAAATGCGCAGGTGAAAGCTGCTCTCTCTAAAGCTAAAAACACAGCATCAATGGGACCGGATGGTGTCCCCGGCTGTGTGCTACACAAGCTAAATGAGGAATTAAACCCGCACATAAGGCAGCTGTTTAATCTCAGCCTTACCACAGGATACGTGCCCAAGGAGTGGCGTACGGCAACTGGTCCCACTCCACAAAGGTGGCGCCTCTACGGACCCTGGTAATTACCGCCCCATAAGCTTAACAAGTCTAGTCTGCAAAGCTATGGAGAGGATCATAATGGAGCTCATAAACAAAGATATAGGGGACTTGCAGACATTGGACCCGACCCAGTTTGGCTTTGTCAAGGGAAGATCATGCCTTTTGAACTTGGTCGACTTCTTCGAAATAGTCACCAAGGCCATTGATGAGGGAAAGGCAGTCCATACAGCCTACCTTGACCTTGCAAAGGCTTTCGACACAATACCCCACTCGGGTATTGTAGAAAAACTTACCAGCTTAAATGTAAACCCATATGTCACAAGATGGGTTGCAAACTGGCTTAAGGACAGAACCCACAGGGTTAGAGTTGCTGGCGCTGTGTCAGACTCCAAGCCGGTCACAAGTGGTGTCCCACAGGGCTCGGTCCTTGGCCCCTATTGTTTGGCATCTACTTCTCAGAAGTACAGGCCAACATGGGAGGACTTTGGCTGACAAAGTTTGCAGATGACTGCAAACTGGGCCATAGTGGAAAGTGCATCGGACACTGATATCCTTCAGAAGGGACTCACGGAAACAGATAGCTGGTGCCAGAGCCATGGCCTGAAGTTAAACGCCAAAAATGTATAGTCATACCCTTCGGGAAAAACAAGGTAACCCCAAGCTACCATATAGGTGGCAATCCACTAAGCACAGAAGAGGTTATCAGGGACCTGGGGACCCAGGTTGACAGTGGCCTTTCTTTTGACACTCACATTGCTAAAGTGGTTAGAAAGACCTTCTACATTGCCCACCTGATCATGAAGGGATTCACATCCAGATCTAGTGAGGTCATTGTTCCCCTGTACTCTTCACTTATCAGACCAATGATCGAGTACAATGCCCCATTCGGGATGTATCTCACCCGACATCTGCAGCAATTGGAGAGACCCCAAAAGTTCCTCACCAAAAGGATAAAGGGACTCCAAAATCTGTCATATGCTGCCAGATTGAAGAAACTCCAGCTCTATTCAGTCGCATACCGTCTGCTCAGAGGTGACATGTGCCTGACATATAAGGCCATGTCCAACCCGGAATTAATGGACATGCTCCACCTCAAAAAATCCAAATCCACCAAAACCACTAGAGCAAGCGACTTAAACCTTAGCACGGATATAAATAGGACGTGCTGGAGGGATAGATTTATCACTCAGAGACTCCCTATGCTGTGGAATAAAATCCCAGTCCATGTGAGGCAGAGCACCTCGCTGACTCTGTTCAAGAGAAATCTAGACCTGTGGATGGGAGATCGTAGGTTTACCCCGGGAATCATCTCTGGGTCACTGCTGGACAGAGGCACAACAAACTAATGGGCACAGTATTTTTTCATATAAGGGGTGGCGTAAGCCACAATAATTTGGGCTAGGCTTATAAATGCCTTAGGGCAGATAGCCTAGTATAAACCTATGAACCTATGAACCTAATTTCAACATATAAAGTATTTTAAGTCCATGAACCTAATCCTAAATGTATGCAATGCTACCCAAAATGTAGACTGAGGCATTGGCCAATGAGACTTGTTTGGTCTTGCTCAGATACCTTGGGTTATCCCATTTTCTAGCCTATTAAGATTTCCCCATGGATAAGGATATTTGCATGATAGTGAGGTGAACTTGACACCTTGATCCTTGAGGAAATACCTTTGGACAATTGGATTTGGAAAACTTAAATCTGACTCCAAATCTTAAATTTATACCTCTCAGTTGTTCAGATTTTAGCAGAATGTTTAGATATTTGACTAATATTTTGGAGTGTTCCTCATAAAATGTGTTTTTTTGAAAAAATCACTGAAGATTTAAGTCACTGAATAATGAAATACATTTGACTTTCAAACTTTATATCCTTTAGCAAATGCATGCTTACCTAAATCCTATCATTACAGCAACCTTCTAAGTTTATAAGAGCAATATTTAAAATGTATACATGTTTCTGTTCCTTTGTCCCCCATTTATTTTAGGCTTTGTTCAAATTTCTTTTGTTAAGAGGTATGGATGCTTTAGTTATTGAAAAAATCCCATTTGTGTTCTATTGATTGTTGTAGGATGTTATGATCTATTGAAATTATTTTAATTTGGATTTATGACTCATCAAAGCTGTGAGACAATCCTCTCCATGACTGTCTCTGATGGTGAGAAATCAGTATTGCTATTCAGTTCTGGGCTTCTTAACTGCATTTGACACATTTAATCAATGCAACCTAATGGACTGTGGTGTTTCTTCACATCTCTAAATTGATTTAGCTCCTATTTTTGAGATATTTGCAGTGGGTAAGATATTTGTAGAGGGTATTCTTGGAACACCCTCTCTCCCAACATTAGGCTAACTCCTAGCCTACCTATCTTTAAGGCCTTCCTAAAAGAACACCTAACTAAATCATGGGTATGCACATGCATAACCCCAGGCTTATACACAATCTACCCTGCTATACCTCCTTCAATTACGTTAACATGTCCACTACCACTAAGCACTGCCAACAATGGAAAAATGCACCAGCCTACTCCTGTCTTTTTACCTCCTTGTTGACTAATCTAAACAGCACAAATATTCTTCAAATTCAGATATGAAGAATGGTATTGTGCAAAGATCCTATCACTGAAGCAGTGACACTGTATCATGTTAAAAGTCTTGCCAGATTTGTAAAAGTCTTGTAAAATGTATAATTTTGTGTAAAGTGTTATCAAGATAAATATGCAATGTACTCACTGTATACTTATATATTGTAGTTTGTCACAGTTAAACTAGCAATGTGCTCACTGTATACTTATATATGTAGTTTGTCACAGTTAACTAGCAATGTACTCACTGTATACTTATATATTGTAGTTTGCTTGTAAGTCTTGTAATTTTCTAAAATTGTGGAGCTTTTCTCCCTGGGCCTCTGCTGAAAATGGGTCATCCTGTCTGACTATCCTGGTTAACAAATGTCAAATAAATAAATAATAAACAAATAAAATGTTTTCTGGAATAAATTCTTTCTCCAGATATGACCTGAAAGGTCAGTTCTACAGGGCTCTATCCTGATCTTCCTTATTCATGATATGCAAGTTTCTCTGGGAAAAGTGATTCAAAGGAATGGATTAAGGTACAATTATAATACAAATGGTTTCCAGATGTATTTCTACTTTCCTTAATAGAGGATGCTGGGCATGTTTCCCATTAAGCCTGCTCATCATTATAACAGAGGAAGAATAATAGTCTGCGGCTAAGTCCAGCCAAAATTTAGGAAATGACTACACAGGTAACTCATTTTTGGCACACAATTAGCTACAGTAGGAACAATTTCATCTTTTTGGCAAAGCTATAGAATATCTGACTAATCCTCAGTTATCAACAAACATTGTGTGACCTGGTGTCAGCTGTAATTACTCCTCTTTTTGCATCTCAGGAACATTTCTTGGATAAAACAAATAATATCTCCTACTGAACTTAGTTCAGTGGTCCTTGTGATGGCTTTATCATGGTTAAACTACTACAGTGTTCTTTTAGGGACTTCTTAGCATCAGATTCATACCTTTGGTGTCATTTTTTTGGATATCATCCCCAGTTATGACTACTTCTGAACTGTGCACTACGTGAAGTCTAAATTACAAAGGAATAAGTTTGTCATGCTATATAGCCAATTTAATTTAGAGCTGAGAATAAAAAAAAAACACGAAGGTGAGATTCACAAATACTTTATTAATGGTGAATGTAAATGATCTGATCTCACAATTAAAAGGACTTCTTCAGTCAACAATCAAAGAAATTTCATTTGTTTAAACACACACTGTAAAAGTCACATAGCCTTGACCAGCAGTCATATGAAAAAATTGTTTCCATCATATGCTTTTAATGTAATGGAAATCTACCATAAACAAATCTAGTAAAATTAAAACTTATACTCAAAACTTTTCAATAAAACTATAATGATCACTCATTGAGTAAAAGTATAAAATAAATAAAAATGTTCCCTTCATAAAACTCCTATTTGATTTCCCTGATATGTTTATTTAGTCCTGGAGGACTAGTTCTTCTAAAGCAATTGTATTTCTGTTTTATTCAGGTGAAACAAAATGTCAATATCACAGTAAAAACTTTGCGTTTGTGAACTTTTGCTTTGCTTCTTTATTTTCATTTTTGTGGTAGTGGCAAGGTACTTTCTTGATACAGCACAACTTTTGGGTTACTGATTTGGTATTACATAGCTTAACCACTTTGCCCAGTTTCGGTACCTTCTGCTTATTCACAAGTTATAACTAAGGACTTCATAGATTCTGTGCTTTGCATATTTTTAAGACAATTTAATCCATGCATTTTATATGAACTCATTGCTTTCAATGAATGAGAGTGCCATTTAAACAAATGTATTTATCTGTATCCTTTCTACAAAGTGCAGTAAACGTATAAACATACATAGTTTTGTTTCTGATAATTCAGTAACGGTAAGATCTCTTTACCAGAGGTCTTCCCAAAATCCATCTGTCCATTGTTTAGCTGTATACATTGTTTGCTCATCTTTATTACTGCATTACATCAGACTAATGTATTTGTTAAATGAATTGCCTGGCTACAAACAGCAACCCCTCAGCTAAGATAAACTTAAGTAGGCCGATTAAGCACTGGCTGGTTAAAGAATCATTTTTATTCCTGAGAATGTCTTACTGCACAGAGCACGCACTGATAAGAATCATGCTTTTAGTTCTTTTGGTTGAATGCTTTCACAATAATGTCTGTAGCCTTCTTGTAATAATGACTTTTTGAGGGTACAGTATGTTCTCCAGACCCATTTTTTTGGAAAATACTTATGTAATTTACAATTCCTTTGCAATGACACGAAGGTCATGAAATTCTAAAGGTCACAAACCCACTTCTGATGAAACTCTTTTTAAAATGCTATACTTTTATTTCCACAGCCCTTTGGGATTCAGTGTAAAACAGGTTAGGCCAGACTGAATATATACCAAACTACAGAACCTTGACAAGAAAGAATGTTTCTCTGGTTTGTCTTCTTTTATAATCTCCTTTATGTTTCTCTAGTTTAGCTTCTTTTATAATCTCTTTTTTTATAGTTTTTTTAACATTATCTTACATACTGATGAAGCTGAATGGTATTAAAAAAGAAAGAAAAAAATTCTAGAGAAATTCCCATAATGCACAAAAGCAACAGCTAGCTTACTTAAAACAAGTTGCTGAAAGATTTTCATCCAAATGAAACAGACTAAATAGAGGCACTGTGACACTATGGATGTTGCTACTGCTTTACAGCTGTAGGCCTTAAACTTAGTCTGCAGTCTGTGTGTGAGGATGTTGTAAACCTGGAAGAAATTATTTGACAGAATTCCTCCATTTGAATGTAGTCTTGTATTAAGTATCTACTTTGTTTGTCCACAAGTGATAGTGCACATTCATTCATATAATTCAAAGTTCATAGGTAAGTGTTAGGCTAGCTGCCCTTGTGGGCCATTTTAAACCTAGCCAATTTCCTTCAAAGGTGAGTACACTGTACTTTGTATGTGTGAGATAAACATCTTAAATATTTTGCCATCATCTAACAGAATTAAACCTTGTATCTTATGTCTGTGATGTTAACATCCTATTCATTATGCCAACCACCAACTTTTTATTTTCATCTGCTTGTCTTTATGATATGACTCTCTCTCCATGCCCACTTCTGATGGTGGCATTTGTATCAAGGGAATACAACTCTTGCAGGAAGTTGGATTAAATGAAAGATGTGTGTCACAGTCATGGTGATAGAACCAATACCAGTTACTGAATACATATTGAACAATCATTGTGATTTTACTTCAATTTGTACTCCAGTGGTTATATTGGATATTCTTAAGGCAATAATTTTTAGTTTAGAAAAATCAGATTATTTTTCCATGCACAAGCAGTGTTTAGCTAATCTATTTGTCTTTATGACCTCAAAACTAGAATAAGGTTTGTAGAGGAAAATGCAATTATTTTGCTTTTTTGTTAACCCCCCCCAAAAAAAAACACACAAATAAGCCTCTCCAACAGATTCACTCAATTAACCCATTTCTTCCTCAGTGTGTGTTTTATTGTAAATTTATTTCCTGGGTTAAGAGTCATGTGAACTGGAAGTGGTAGTCATCATCAGTATATCTAGGAAATAGTGGGTTTTGATATTAAGAATTACTTCATTGAATGTGCTTCTTAGTGTCCAAGGAGGCTGGTGATCAATGGGCATCCAGAATTCTGTGTGCATCTTCATCGACTGTCCTTACCCCCTTGAAGACATACACCTCTATGTCATAGCAGTCTACACCAGGATTCTGTTGTGGATAACATGCCACAGACCTATGTTTCTCATCCCTCCCCCTCAAGAAGGGTGAGAAGCTAAATCTCATTATTCATACCCTCCCTCATGTCAACCCCATCAAGCAGTAGAGCTGCCAACTGAACTGAGATCACCTGGGTTATAGTCATGGCTTTGTTCCTGTACCACAATGCAGCTGGCTTTTGCAAAATGCGACTGAAATGGTTTTGGTGGAATAGGCAATTTGTGCTGCTTACTCACTGTTTTATACCAAAAGCCTGTCAACTGATTTTAGCCTAAGAAGAAGGCCCCCTGCCCAAACAACTGTGACTTTACTATAGGACACCCAAAAGTAAAGAAGTGTGCTTGTAAAATATCAGACCCCATTTGGCTCAGATAGCTATGTCCAGGCAAACAATACCAGATATCTTTGAATGAATAATACACACAACAGTTACTAGTTTCAGGGCAAGTGGACCACACAGATCGATTGACTGGTGATACTCAAGTTACTTGCATACAGAAATGACCAAGTGGTAGAGTTCAGCTATGCTGATCTCAGTGAGCTTTAGGGCCGATCTGGACCTTCTGTACCTATACCACCTTCTTGTTGTACCAGAGACATTCCTATTCCATCTGGAATTTATAATGGGATGTTCACTTTAAAATAATTAAACATTTTTAACTAACAATGCACGTGATAATACATGGCAAGAAAGTGCCAAGATGATTCATTGAACGTCAATGTTTTTCATTACTGCATAGGACCCTGGGTAACCTAAGTGTGTATCTAGTCTTGTATTAGCTATGTTTCTTTAATGCAGTTGAAGGATAGCTGTCTTTTGTTATTTTCACTTTAAACTCTGTTGAACTGTGAGACAAGAGGAACTCCCGTAGTGTATTCAGTCTGAAGTATACTTAGCACAGTTTCATCTTTTCATTTCTTTTGCTATGATAGCCTATAAACAGGTCACAAAGCAAAAATTAAAAAATAAGATTCATGAAGCATTTCAGAATTACATAAATGTATTTACCTGTGCTTGTTTGAACCATGTAAAACTGATGGAAGACTGACAGAGTAATTCATAAATGTCACTTTTCTACCAGTAAAGCCCATAGGAATTCCATGTAATATTTTTGCCGTGCATCATGTATTTGAGGACGGGCTGCCGATAAGCTGTCTGCTAAGTTGTCATAATGTTAGCGCAATGTGTTTTTTCACTGTGCTTCAGTTCTATAAAATATATACTGTGGTGTACAGTTAAGTACTATGGTGTGAGGTCCTCAGTGGCTATTCTCCCACATTGTAGTAACATGTTGTTTGTCACTGGGCTAGGGGGGATGACCATCATTGTGCATCTGGAGCACCCTCAGTGCTCACTCCACTCTGCCTACTGCTAGTCTGGAATGCAATATATGTAATAGGTTGGGCCACGAGTATGGCACTACTGCAACATTGAAATGGAATGCTAAATAGCTGCATTACTGCCAGGTGTGTGAATAGCTCTGGAACGACATGTGCAGGTGTAGTCATCCCACTGGAAGTGTGGTATTCATAATTGTGAATTTCACATGTACAAAACAAAGTGTGACTGCCATATAAATACAGTGAATCTCAACATTTGTTATAATGTCACTAAAGCATTTTTGCTTTCGGTCTATATGCCACAGCATCCTTTACTATAATGTTGCTTAAGCATTTTTCTTTGGGTCTATATGCCCAAAACATCCTTTACTTAAGGACTGCTCTACATTAGAGTAGGGGGAATGATTTAAAGAACGATAACCTTAAATTTTTCTTTTTTTTGGCTGGGGGTACATTTTTGCCTATCAGGCTTATACCTGCTGAACTTGAACCCATTTATTCTCTTGTGGTGGGAGTTTTCCAGAATCATGGGGGTTAGTATCATTCAGTGAGGCTGTTATTTTGGCAGGCATGATAGTTGCTTGTACACTTACCAGCATCCAGGTTATGAGAACATTGCTATACCCCTAATTTCACTGGGTGGGGGGACTGTGATTTCTGTCACTGCAAGAGTCACTGCATCACCACTCCTGTTTTAGGATATCGCATACACTGATGGTTTTACCACATGCATACCCCATGTTTGTACTGCAGCCATTCCCCTGAAACACTGAGGCAATGGATCATCCTGACCTGTTTAACTGAACTCTGAGGATATTGTCTCCCTTCCTTCCCATAAATCAATCTTCGGTATCATGAGGAGTAGTCACAGCTTTATCTCCCTTGTGACACCAGAGACTGCAGCAAGTTCAGAATTAGTAATTATATACACAAACATATACTATATTCACAGATTTATAGGCCTCTTCTAACAACTTTTAATATATGCATAACCATCCTTTCATCTGAAAGAAGAAAAGGTGCTGGAGCTCTTACATCACTACTTTCTTAAAATGTGCTTTAGTCTTATTAACATTCCCTGGGATTCAATAAACTCCATGCAGGAATAGTGCTATTCCTGCACAGAGTGGTTCATGTCCATTTAGCCTTAGCTTCAACTGCAGCACACCTTGCATATTCATGAAGATGCGCTGCTGTTAAGGCTAAACGGACATGAAAAGTGATTGAGTGCAGGGGGCATGATTAAGTAGTGCACGGACATCAAACACGCCCCCTACACTCAGAAATTAAAATGAGCATTTCAGTGTCTGTTAACACTAAAATAGCTAGAGGAGCAAGAAACTATGTGGGGGGTGTGTGACAGGTTCTGTCACTCTCCCCCTGCATTGTAAAAGTGCAGCATGGCCATAGCTTTTAACTGTACAGGTTTCTACAGAATGCCCAGATGCCTGCCTCGCATACATCTCACCCTCCCAGAGTAATAAAGCAGTACAAAGCCATAAATAATGGGGGCCAAAGCCAAAAAATAGGGACATGTTTTAAATATTTCACTGACAAACCCAAAGCTGATAAAATAAAAGCTTTGCAGTAGCATGGACTTCCTGCAAGGTATGAAGACTGAAACACAGATGTCTCCCATGTGAAACAGCCGTATGGCCATACTCCTCAACTGTACAAGTGTCTGCAAAATGGCCAGATGCCTGCTTCATATACCTGGCAACCTCCTACAGTAACAAAGCTGTACAAGGCCATAAATAAATAAAAATAATTTTTTCCCTACTATGGTATGTTTAAGTGTAGCTGAGCAGGTGTGCATGTTATGGCCCTCTGCCCCCAGCATTGCTTAACCACCGCAGATGAGATAAATAAAAATATATAGCTAAAATCATCATGCCAGGATAGTGTAGTGGTTAGAGTCTTGGCTTTATATACAGGCATTCACAGTTTAGGCACTTTATTTTTACATAGGAAAGCAGTGTTAAAATTATTTTTTTTTTTTGTAAATAATGTAGTAAGTGATATTTGTCAACCAGGGTAGTGTAGCTGGTCTGAAATGGAAGTGTGAGTGCATATAACATGTGAGGATATCATGTAAAGTAAATCATATACACTTACTAAATTAAGTCATTATTCTAATATATCTAAAAATTAAAAGTGATCAATGATTAGCAGTGCTCAGCTATGCTTAGCCAGTTTAAGCAATGCTTAGACGTGAATGCTAAGCAGCAGTCAGCTCAGCAAGTGTATTTGCGCACTGTTAAGCAGTGCTCAACAATTTCCCCTTTAAGCATTGCTAAAATTGGCTTAGCGGGTTTGTGCCTCACTAAGCTGTGCTCAACATTTTCAAAATCGACCAATGACGGCAAAGGGCTGGAATATGGCCTTATTAAAACTGCACAGGTGGGAACACAGCCAATAACTGTTATAGTTCAACCTGTGCAGGAACTATGGCTGGTGTAGGTGAGGGTTCACATTTTAGGGAGCATCGCTGGGGCATTGTGGAGTCCAGGGTCATGGCCATACTCCTTGTAAGAAACCATGATGAGAGACTGATGTGGGGCCAGTACCAGGGCTAACAATATAAAGCAGAGGCCTGGGACCGTCTCACCCATGATCTTACCAGTGCTACTGGCATCCCCCAAACTGGTGAGCAGATCCAGCACCACTATGCTGACCTAAAGTGGAGGAAAGGAGTGCTCCTGGACCAGTGGATCCATGATGCCAGGGACAACCATGATCACAGATATAGGTGTACCAAATTCTAGCCTGAGGATGTGATAGACAGGTATGCATGACGTTTGTTTTTCTCCCCTGCAGCTGCAGCAGAGAGGGCTAGAAACACCAAACCCATACTGACAGACTGCTAAGGCTGTGCCAACAGGCTGGTGAGTAAAACTCTATTTTGCCGTATATTGTGCAAATAACTAAAAAGGAGTACATTGTGTAGTGCTAGTAGGTATACTGTTACTGTGTTAACTGAATAAATAAAGTATGTCTGACTAATATAGATCTGAAATAAACATCTATAACACTGTTTTGTTTACTTTGTTATGATGTAGACGTAGAATGGAGATATAAAACAAGATATAAATTCCCTGTGTTAACCCTTGCTTTCCAGATTGAAGTAATTCAAAGGATTAATGCACAGTACAATAACTATCTGTCATGCATGCATCACAGGATTATAAGTTCAGACTGTCTAACCAAGAGACTAATAGGCAGAAACCAGCGAAACAAAAAATAGTAGTTCCCCAGTAGCTCAGTGTGATGAGAAATACCTTAGTTGTTTTTTTGCATACCCAGACACAGTTCAAATCCAGGGAGTGATACTAAGATGTGTGCATATCTACACACAAGGAATCAGGAATATATGTAAAAACAGTCAGGTAGTGTTAACAGATATTTTCTCCACAGGTTTTACAGGTAAGGAAATATTGGTAGTAGGTGTATGAAGGGTATACTAATAAACTGTGTACAATGGTTCAACTGTCCCACCACATGCCTACAAATGACAGCAGGATAGGTACATACAACATGCACACTTCCCGATACATGTCTCTCAAGTATCATGCTGTCACGGATAGTGGTTACTATTGCCAATAACACTGGACACAGGTAGGAAATCAGTTGAAGTATACCAGGAGCACACTCACATAACAGCAGTTCAGGGTACCCCTCCTGTGCCAGATATGTAACCCTGACATGTACGAGTCCCCTCTAGTCATGTATCTAGAGTTGTCACAATTTGCCCCATACCATCCCAGGCAGACAGTTTAATAGGTATGTTTGCACTACAGAAGCTATGGGCCATAGGCAGATGTAAAATGAGGGCAGACCCATAGAGTATTGAGCAGTACTGTTGTGGAAAATAGAAGCATAAACAGTTGTTAATGGAATTTTTGTCTCTACCCCCACCCTTCATCTGCAACAGTAATTATTATTCATATAATACGGGTATGTTGTTCTTCAAACCTAATGTTGGGACTTGTGTTCTATTACTGTTCATATGTTTGATTGGTTGCATGCTAATATACCTTGTTCAAATACCATTGTTGGTGGCATGTTGCTGTCAATGTTACTGGCATGCTGTTACAATGCATATTGTTGTTCCATTTATGCATGTGTTCTGTTTGCTATGCAACTGTTTCAAATCTGTTTTATGGGGTTAATTGGAACACCCATGCATGCTGTTATAACTAATTTTGAAATGTGCTGTTCATGATTAACCAATGTATTTTGTAAAACCTCAACACCATAGCATGTTTGGGAAGGCAGATCCCAGCAGATCCGCCTGTCCCACCTCATCTGGCCATGGCACTTGGCCCCACCACATCTGAGACCCAACCTGGGACTACCTCATCTGTTGGTCCTGCACCACCTTTAGGTGGAACTGCCTCAGGGGATGGGGCTGCCTACCCTGGAAGCGGGCATGGACAGAAGCTTATCACCCACAGTACATTCTGGAGTTTGGTGCGCAGCGCCATCCAAGCAGAGTTGGGTGGGTAGCTGTGCCAGACTGAGGGCCACCAGGCACACCTCGAGAGGCAGGCCACCCCTCCTGTCCAGTCCCTAGCACAGCCACCTTCAGGGCCATGAAGGTGCAGTGGTGACTGCTCATGGGTGGGGATCTCAGTCCCACTTTATCCCTTTTGGGGCTCATGGGTTTCGGATTCCCAACCACCCTCCCTGTCAAAGGTGTTTACCACCCTCATGTGTCATATACCACCCCTGTCTGTTGTCTTGACTGTCTTGTTTGTCTACAAATGCAACACAACATATCCTACCCAACCTACCTCCCCAAACGTACTTACAGCCCTTTCCCAACATCCCACTCTCACCTTAAAAAAAAGGGCATCTGTCCCGCAAAAAAAAAAAAAAAGAAAAATTGCCCCATACATAGCTCTACATTTCACCCTCATGTACAGTGAAACTAATCAATAAACCTACAGATTATTCTGCAAATGTCTGTCACCAACACACCTCTCTGTGGGGTGTGAGGCTGTAAATTCCAAATTCTACACATTATTCACAGTGTTGCTGCAGAAAAAATGTAGAGCTATGGTCCTTTCAAACACCTGTACTGCAGATCCTTAGCTGCTTTTCCTAATGTTTTACCCCCTTCTTGCCCCCATTTCACAACTTTCCTATCACCCTTTTTTCTTTTCTTTAATGAAAATTAGCACAGGTGTAAGTGGGAGAAAGCGGTGCTAAGCGAAGCTAACAGGACTTAACCATCTGTTAGCATCGTTTAGCTCTACACAAAACCATGGAAACCCATTTATAACTGCTTAAAAGTGCCTTAATCACTCTGTCTCCATCAGCCCTTGTTCTGCCTGACAACAGAATTACCAGCAATGCCAAGTTTTGAACCCAAGGATGCTCTGCACTACAATCATAGCAATGCACTACAACACCATCTGCATTCTGGAAACTTATAATGCTTTTACAAACACATCATGCATTCTAGTCATTTACCATTAATGAAATAAAGTCATCACTTCCAAGTGTGGAACCCAGGACCCTGTCACTGCAATCACAGCAACATACCTCTTCATCAACTGAACTGGAAGAATTTATAATGTTTTTACAAACATATCATGCACAACAGTCATTTAACATAAGGGAAAATTATATATCTGTAGTACTCTTATATACATATATGCATGTATAGATATCAATATATATATATATATATATATGTATATATATATATATATATATATATATATATATATATATATATATATATATATACCCAACCTCTTACTGTAAGACATCCGCAAAAAGGACCAACAAAGTGGGGGGATAAAGGGCAAACAATAGTGACATCTTTGAAATTTGGCTGTCATACGCATAGAGATCTGCTACAGTGGCATGGTTTGCTTTAGCATACAATTCCAGATAGATTCCAGGTCTGAAACACAAATGAATGTCATTATTTACTGATGTCAATGCTCACATCATCCCAGTGATTTCTCAGAAACCCACAACTGTTATGGGCAACAGACCAAACATATGATCCATGCATCTGGACAGTATCTAGACATGTGGACATTGGAGAGGTATGACCAAAGTCATGTAACAGAATGGAAAAACCCATGACAGCTGCCAACCATGTCACCCAGCACCTACTGAACCACAGTAAGACCAACATGACACTACCCAAAATCAGCTCTGTGCAATTACCCATGTATATCAAAATATATCATGCACTACAGGGATGGAACTGTAGGGAAAAGCAGATAGTGGTGCAAAAATGTCCACCCACAACCATTTGCACCACAGTCATAGCAACATACCAGTACCCCAAATGAACTCTAGAGTAGAACAACTGTTGGAACAAACGTAGTTCCATAGTTTCATAGTTTAGTACTAGGCTATCTGCCCTGGGGCATTTGCAAGCCTAGCCCTAGAGATGTGGCTTTCACCACCCCATGTAGTGGTACTAAGGTGTATAGAATAAATTTAGAATACTGTGCCTTTGTCTAGTAGTGACACATTGAAGACCCCCTTACTTATTAAAATTAGTTTACTGTGCCTCTGTCAAGTAGCGACACAGGGGTGACCCCCGGGGTAAACCTACGATCTCCCATCCACTCGTCAAGATTTCTCTTGAAGAGAGTCAGTGAGGGTCTCTGCCTAACATGAACTGAGATTCTGTTCCAGAGTATGGGAAGCCTCTGAGTTATGAATCTGTCCCTCCAGCATGTTCTATTCATGTTTGTACTGAGGTTTAAATCTTTGGCTCTCGTGGTTCTTATGGATTTGGATTTTTTGAGGTGGAGCATGTCCATCAATTCCTGGTTGGACATGGCCTTGTACGTCAGGCACAGATCACCTCTGAGCAGGCGGTATGCTACTGAATAGAGCTGGAGTTTCTTTAGCCTGGTAGCATATGACATATGTTGGAGATCCTTGATCCTCTTGGTGAGGTACTTCTAGGGTCTCTCCAGTTGTTGTAAGTGCTGGGTGAGGTACATACCAAATGGGGCATTGTACTCAGTCATGGGCCTGATAAGGGAGGAGTACAGGGGCACGATGACCTCCTTTGATATGGATGTAAACCCCTTCATGATAAGGTGGGCAAGGTAGAAAGTCTTTCTAACCACTTTGGCAACATGGGTGTCAAATGAGAGGTCACTATCAACTTGGGTCCCCGGGTCTCTGATTACTTTTTCCGTACTCAGTGGGTTACTGTCTATGTGATAATTTGTGGGTACTTTGTTTTTCCCAAAGGGGATGACTATACATTTCTTGGCATTCAGTTTAAGGCCATGATTCCAGAACCAGTTGTCCGTTTCAGTGAGGCCTTTCTGTAGAATGTATGTGTCAGCTGGTGTATCGACTACGGCACCTAGTTTGCAGTCATCTGCAAACTTTGTCAGCCACAACCCTCCCATGTTTGTTTTCACATCTGAGAAGTAAATGTCGAACAAGAGGGGTCCCAGGACAGAGCCCTGTGGGACACCACTTGTGACTGGCTTTGAGTCTGACATGGCTCCTGCAATTTTCACTTTATGGGTTCTGTTCTTTAGCCAGTTTGCAACCCATCTTGTGACATATGGATTTACATTTAAGCTGTTTAGCTTATCTATGATCCCTGAGTGGGGTATTGTGTCGAAGGCTTTAGCCAAGTCCAGGTAGGCTGTATGGATTGCCTTGCCCTCATCAATGGCTCTAGTGACTGTTTCAAAAAAGTCAACCAGGTTCAAAAGGCAGGATCTGCCCTTTACAAAGCCGAACTGGGTGGGATCAAGTGTCTGTAGGTCCCCAATGTCGTTGTTTATGAGTTCCATAATAATTCTTTCCATAGCTTTGCAGACCAGGCTGGTTAAGCTTATGGGGCAGTAGTTCCCAGGGTCTGTAGTGGAGCCTCCCTTGTGGAGTGAGACCACTGTTGCTGTATGCCAGTGTTCAGGCACATATCCTGTAGTAAGGCTAAGGTTAAATAACATTTTTATATGCGGGTTTAGCTCCTCTTGGAGTTCACGTATCACGTAGCCGGGGATGCCATCAGGTCCCATAGATGCTGTGTTTTTTGCTTTGCTGAGGGCGGTTCTCACCTGGACATCAGAGATGACAGGGAGGTTGTATTCAGCTGGGATGAGTATTTCTTCTTTTGGAGGTGAGGGAGGGGAGAAATTTGCACTGAACCTGTCTGCCAGAATGTTGGCAATATCTGTGGGTTCGGTAAATTTTTTGTCGTTGTGTACTAACTCTGAGCATATCTGAGGGTTTCCGCCCAGGTTTCTAACATAACTGAAGAATGCCTTGTGGTTATCTTTAGTGTCCTTGGTGATTTTTCTCTCAAAGTTGGCCTTGGATGTTTTTATGAGAGAACATAGCTTTCTACTAGTGCTGATCAGAGATGCCTTCCCTTTATGGGATTTTGCTCTGTCTAGCAGTAGCTTCCTTCTTTTGTTATACAATTTGTTTATGGCTGGGGTCTACCAGACAGGATGCTTTCCTTTGGTGGAGAGGGTCTTGGTTTTATTTGGGATTGCACGATCCATGCATTCTTGGAGATGTCCATAGAAAGCATTTGTGTAGGATTCAGCATTGTGGGTGTGGTTTCCATTGGCCCTGTGGGCTTAAATGATACCATCTCAGTCTTGAGAAGTGTAAAGTCGGCTTTTGAGAAGTTTCTCACTGTAGTCTTTTGTGCTGGGGGTGGAGGTGGTAAATGTATATCCAGGGTGATTAGTTTGTGGTCAGATCTCACCAGTGAGGGGAGTACTTCCAGTGTGGTGCATTTTGTCCCAATGTTTGTGATGATCAGGTCTAGTATATTATCCCCCCTTGTGGGAGAGGTGACTAGCTGTTCCATTGCATTTGAGTTTATGAATTCCAGGAACCTTTGGGCTAGGGTGTTAGGGCTAGAATAGTGCACCCAGTCTATGTTAGGGTAGTTGGAGCCTCCCAATATGATGGTATTTGGTGAGACATTCATATCTTCCAATGTCTTCAGGAAGGCTGAGTGGGGTTCTTGAGATTGGGAGGGTGGTCTGTAACATGCAACCAGTTGTATAGCAGTTTTGCCTATGGTTAGCTGCACCTGGATGGTCTCCGATGCTTCATGAGTTGCCACTAACCTGGAGGTGTGGGTATCCTTGATGAATATGGACACTCCCCCTCCCTTTGTGGTTCGGCCCGGGTTTTGGGGCCGAAAAGCATGATACGAGATAAAGCCTGGTAGCACTGGGGTGCTCTCAGGAGCCTTGAACCAGGTCTCAGTTACAGCGCAGACATCGATGTTCTCCATACTGAAGAGTGCTTCGAGAGCCTGCATCTTGAGATTTAGACTTCTGGCGTTGAGCAGCATTACCCTTAATTTTTTCCATTTTTGTTTTCTAAGGAGGTGGGTTCGTCTTTTGAGCCTTGCCTAAAAAAAGGCACTATGGGGGTGGCAAGAGCCTTAGCCAATATCCGGAAGCCCAGTGGTGACAGGTGCAAGCCGTCCCTTGCGAAGCAGCGTGGCTTGTCCAGCATGTCATCCCAAGCAGACAGACATTGGATCCCCCTAGAATGACACCAGTAATTGAGCCAATTATTAAAGCTGATCATCTTGTCTTTGTATTGTGGCATCATTCTTGGTGAGGGCAAGATGCTGCTCAGGGTCAGGGTCATACCAGCCTGGGCTACATAATCAGAGAGCTCCTCTATGTCTCTTTTCATGTAGTCCAAGGAGGTACGTCTCAGGTCATTCACGCCGGCATGGACAATGACGGAGTCATATTTGTACGTGCTTTTGAGTGACCTGAGTGCGTGTGTTACATGGTGGATCCTAGCCCCCAATAGGCAGCTTACCGTTACCCTCTCCTTGCTCAGCCTGGTAAGTGGGACGTCAGTGTGTCTGACTATAGAGTCACCTATCACCAGTGTATCAGGCATAGTGTTTGGCGTTAAGGGCTGTGATTTATTAACACACTGATTTATTGAAGTATGTGTTGCATGTGTTATGTTTTGAGGTGGTGGATTTTTGGGTGTCTGCTTTGGGAGCCTCTGTTGTTTTGGTAAATTTTTTAATAGAGCCTCCGAGTATGTTGTTGTGTTATTATGTGCTTGATTTGCAGTTGGGGTAGGTCTATGTGTGACTGGGTCTGTTGTGTGTGTGGTTACCTTCTCCTCCTGTCTGGTCTTGCCAGTCCTGAGTTGAGAGAGTTCAGCCTCCAGTTTGGCTATATATTTGCATCTCTCACATGTATTTGTGTTTGTTGGGAGGAGGAGAGGGTTGTCTGTGTACATGAGACAATTATAGCATTGTCTCAAGATTCCCAGATTAACCAGCTGAACAGGAGAAGATGCTAGCAATCTACCACTCGACATGCTAGAATATTATAAGAGAGTGCTGTGCCTTTAAGGAAAGTGGTTGGGGTGGTAGGTGGATGTAGTGCTACTTAAGTTTGAGAGTGCTTACTTAGAAGAGAAGCTTTGAGAACAAGTGCTATACTTATAATATAACGAGTAGACTGGTTATTCTAAGAGTAGACCTTTCTAAGGGAAAATTTGAAGAGCAGACTTGGTGGAGCCAGAAAAAGTTTAACCCTGTCTCACAATTGTGCAAAGCCGTGCAAATGCGGATTTTAAACAGGGAACTTCAAAAGAGCTAGAAATGGTCCAAAACAACCAATTACTACAGCTCTTATGCTGAGGTCACTCCTTCAGGGACAGATAGGCTGCTCAAGGCTCCCCACTCCCACTGGTGAGCAAAGAAACTTCCTTCTATCCAAGTAAGGTAATGGACAACACAGGAACTACACCACAGCCCAGAATACAGCAAAGCCTGTAAACTGGTCTAAACTAGTCAAGGAGAGGCGGGAAAACAAGGATTATTTTTTGTTTTTTTTGTTTTTAGATAGAAAACACACAGAAATACAGAAGTCAGTAATAAATCAGTTACACAGGCTAGCACACTTTAGTGGGCAGCCTCAACAGTTAAATTAAACAAACAAACAAACAACAGATTTTCGATCAATTTTCGACCAGATAAAATGTTAAGTGCAGATACTATATAATGCAGCAAACAGTTAAAAAACAGTATAAGCTTGTTCAAAATAAGCAAGAGAAGGTATTCCAAGTAAAAACCAGAAAAAAATACTTAAATCAGGAAAGTAGTCACTTTTCTCAGTTCTCTGTAGCTAGGACCACTCTGCAGGACCACGTGGAGCTGTCTCTGAGTAGTATAGCCAGAAAAAAAACGCTCTGAGGCGGATTTTAAACAGGGAACTTCAAAAGAGCTAGAAATGGTCCAAAACAACCAATTACTACAGCTCTTGTGCTGAGGTCACTCCTTCAGGGTCAGATAGGCTGCTCAAGGCTCTTCACTCCCACTGGTGAGCAAAGAAACTTCCTTCTATCCAAGTAAGGTAATGAACAACACAGGAACTACACCACAGCCCAGAATACAGCAAAGCCTGTAAACTGGTCTAAACTAGTCGAGGAGAGGCGGGAAAACAAGGATAATTTTTTTGTTTTTTTTGTTTTTAGATAGAAAACACACAGAAATACAGAAGGAAGTAACAAATCAGTTACACAGGCTAGCTCACTTTAGTGGGCAGCCTCAACAGTTAAATTAAACAAACAAACAACAGATTTTCGATCAATTTTCGACCAGGTAAAATTTTAAGTGCAGATACTATATAATGCAGCAAACAGTTAAAAAAACAGTATAAGCTTGTTCAAAATAAGCAAAAGAAGGTATTCCAAGTAAAAAACAGAAAAAAAATACTTAAATCAGGAAAGTAGTCGCTTTTCTCAGTTCTCTGTAGCTAGGATCACTCTGCAGGACCACGTGCAGCTGTATCTACTGATTACCAGTCACACACTACACTGATGTATACTGGCCCAACTTCCAGTGTACTGAGAATCCTGAGGTGTTACAGGACATTTCACAATCTGCCCCTACAAACATACACACCTGCTAGACCACCAGCAGCCATAGCAGCATGCACAGTCAGATAGAAAAAGGATCTATGACACTCACATCTGCTACTCTCCCTACTCAGCCCAACAAACATCTACACACAACACTGCTACACAATCTTGGCAGTCTGTTTACAATGGCCAGACATGCATAACTCCCATATGTACAGATTTCCACAGAGTTCCCAGGGTGTGCAACCATATTCATGGCCACTGCCACATACAACTTTCAGGAGTCTGCTAAGTCAATGGGATAATACTTGGAGTGCAGTCACTAAATAATGATATACCATACCTCTGAACCTCTTACTGCAAGACATCTGGACAAAGCATGACATACTTGGGGGACAGGGGGCCGGAAAGAGGGACATATCTCACATAATGTTACAAACTGAAACACTTGCTAGTGTCACAAGCTTTGTTGTAACATAACATCCTTGAAGGATATGATGTCTGAAACACCAATGGATGTTAACAGTTACTGACTACAATCCTCACATTATCCTACTGATTCCACAAAAACAGATGTTGTCTGAGGAACAGACCAAACATAACAGGCAAACCTATGGGCAGCATGTGGACATCAGGACAGTTAAGAGGTATGTCAGAGACATATCACTGTCAGATGTCAAGTAACACAGAAAATGCGTGTCCAGATGAACCCTGTTTATCTAGCAACTCTCTATGTGTATAACAGCAATACTGTCTTACAATCTGTACCCAATTCTGGAGCTTTGTCCCCTGTTTTGTTGGGTTGTCTCCACATGTCCTGTCCTGAGAGGTATTCCCATCTACTGTCTGTGAAGTTGTATCCCCCACATCTCCATAATATCCTCCACACAGGCAAGGAAAAGGGGCAAGGCCCACATGACGGATGTAATTATAGCATTGTGTTGATGTGGCATTGGCAAATGAAAAGACAGCACAGCTGCTCTGGATGCAAGTAGCAAGTGAGAGACACTGATTGGTGCACAGGCCATCACCTGCTCATGAGCAGTACCTACAAAAGGCAAACTGCTGCCTATGCAACACAGGTCTCAACCCATGTACACAAAGATAGACTGCAACTACACAAACCTAACCATTCACATTGTTGTGAGGAACCTCTTCAGCACTATGACAGGTATGTTGATCATGTAAGCTTGTAATGGAATGCAGAAGGATGGGGTGCAATGATGTCAAATGGGACATTAAACACTAGGCCACAACAGGAACTGTTGGACTCACATGCTGCTGTCTGGCACCTATGGCCATTCATGCTTGCCTTGTCTGCATTGACATGGAACACATCTATGGCTCCTGAGTCACCCCAGTAAAGATCAGCTCATGTATGACTACTACTGGATTGTCTGTTGTCCAATATTAAGTGTGTCACTGCTAGGCCAGCTACCTGGAATGTTGTAATTAGTCATATGTCACCTGTGAATGCTACTCTGATACATATGCTTGTCTTACAAATGTAAGAGATGTATATAGGTTATTTGCATACTACACAACAGGTGCAGATGTGTGTGTTGAACTGTATGTGATATACTGAGCCCATACCTGACAACTGTCCAGAGTTTTGCAGACTGACCACATGTCTGCCTCATATTTCAAGTCAATGCCTCAGATAGTTGTGTATTGTCTGACACATCACTGGCAACCCATTAAAGACTGAAGTCATAACATATTAGCATACATTCGATTGTCAGTTGTCATATCCTGCAGAGTAGACCTGTGAATGTGACACCATCTTTGCTGGCAACTAAATGTGTTTCATCTAGATTCATAAAGTGACATTATTTACTGGCCTTTGCCCACCACTGATGTGTGGCTTTGTGCAGATGTCTTGCTCTAACAGGAGCTAGGTGTCTTACCATGAAACCTATGTAAAAACAAGCATATCCTGTCCTGTAGGATGCCAACATTTGTGCAGTCACTGACATCTGCTTTGTAGCTGTAGAGAGCACACCAACCTTGCCAGGTCACTCATCCCATCATATGTTAATACCCCAAATGGAGGCCTGCAAAGCCACAGGAGGTGGAGTGCTGAACATTACAATACACATACACACCTCCAGGCTGGCAAAACAGTATGATGCATGGTTGACATCCCGAGTGCAGTTAACAGTTGACAAAACACCTACTCAAATCATAGCTAGCTACAGGCCTCCAACCATAACTATGGACACCCAAAACACCTACTGGGACCTGCTGGAATCTGTCAGGATTCAATTGTCTACCCTGTTCCTGGGTGATTTCAAATACACAACCATAGTGTGCATGACCTATGCCACCTGAACATGAACACACATAGATTCCTTGGCTTTGTCAATGAGAATGCAATGGATCAGCCAGTCAACACTCCCACAACAGGTGGAAATATCCTGTACCTGGTCTTAACCAACATGAGTAGCCACTGTAGCACTCCTACAGTGCCATCCTCCTTGGTAATATCTGACCACATAGCCATCGCTGTTCAAGTCACCATCTCCCCTGCCACCCCCCTTTACAGTGTCAAACAGAATGAACTGCACACAAATTAATATAAATCCCCTCAGAGCAGGTAGAAGTAGTTGTACAGCTAATGTCCAATTTGCTGGAACTAGCAGCAGTGTCCAGGCCCACACTACTATTCTATGTGGGCACCTATATAGCTGCATGGACTCAGCCGTACCTGAATGGACAACATCATCTCTCTCAAGGTAGGGTAAATGCCTGTGGTGGACAGCAGCAATACAGAAATACAATAATAGATGGAAATAGAAGGAATAGGTGCCTCATTGGAAGCAATGTCACCTTCATCTGCACAAGCAAATAAGGTCACGGGTGATTTAACCTAAGGCTGTCTTTGAGTGCAAATTGGACACATCCACCAAGGCCAGTCACTAGGCCTTCCACACATGTGTCTGCAATTCCAGAGGCAACACACAAAGATGCTTTGTAGTGGTGGTCAATAACACCACATACACATATGTCATAGATATAGGCAACTGGCCACAGACAGGTGAAGTGTAAACATCACTCCCCTGTCCCCCATTGGTACACATGTGCATATACAGCACCTGCCCCCCTTCCCTCATCATCAGGAAGCAGGTCCATAATGCCCTCTCAAATGCAACACAGAGTTCTCCATAGGCTCGATACCACTGCATCCTACATAAACACAGGCATGGGCTCTCAGATCCATTCTGCACTGTAGTCAACCGCAGTCTGAGCATCGGTGTCATACCATCTGCACAGAGGACAGCCACTGTCATCCCTATACACAAAGACGGAGCAATCCACCGACCCAGCCAATATTATGCACATCAGCCTAACTAGCCTGCTCTGCAAGGGCATGGAAGGCAGTATCAAGGACATTATGAACAGGTACATTGGCAATATGGAAATGCCTGATCCCACACACCATAGTATTGTCAAAGGGAGATCAAGCCTGTTAAACCTGGTCAACCTCTCTGAAGTGGTCAACAAACACAGGGATGAGAAGAAGATGGTGAACAATGCCTACCTTCACCTAGCCCAATCCTCTCACACTAATCTCCAGGCAGCCAGGATATATACGTCTACAGATCTAGGCACCAACCTGTAGGTTACCAGATGGGTAGCTAACTGGCCCAATGATAGTACCCACTCAATCAAAGTAGTGGAACCCACCTCTAGTAGTAGATTCTTCCATAATAGTGTACCCCAAGGATTGGTCTGGGGGCCTCTACTATTTTTGATATATGTATCTGATGTACAGGACAAAAGTAGTGTTCTGTGGCTGACCAGGTTTACAGATGCTTGCAAGCTGGCCACTGTCTTACATTCTTCTACTGATGTGAGCATCCCCCAAGAGGCACTTAACCAATTACTGACTGGTGCAAGAAGCATTACTGCAAACTGAGTGCCAGGAGATGCATCATCCACACTAAGTATGACAGCAATAATGTACTGAGCATACAATCAGGTGTGAGGCAATGTGTGCACCGAGGTTTGTAGCAACCTGACAGTTTCTCACCATGTGGGCACCATTGTATGGAAGGCCATCTACATGGCCCATCTCACAAATATGGGTATGTCATCCAGGACCGGGAGGCCACAACATCCCTGTACTCCACCCTTACCAGACGCAATATCAAGTACAATGG
Source organism: Protopterus annectens (assembly GCF_019279795.1). Taxonomy (NCBI): domain Eukaryota; kingdom Metazoa; phylum Chordata; order Ceratodontiformes; family Protopteridae; genus Protopterus; species Protopterus annectens. Next base: position 408,915,783 of record NC_056739.1, read on the forward strand.
CTCCATTGGCATGTACCTTGCCAAGCAAATGCAGCAGTTGCAGAGACCACAGAGGTTCCTGACCAGGCAATTCCAGGGTTTGCAACATCTACCTTATACAGGTAGGCTGAAAGCCCTGGCCCTGTAGTCAGTTTCATACAGACTGATCATAGGTGACCTGTGTCTGGCATACAAGGCCATGTCTAAACCAGCCTTGATGGCATTTCTGCATGCAAGGTCCTCACCTGGTCTATGACATGTATAATACTTGCTGGTGGGATACTATGGTGTCCCATACAATACACTGTCTGTAACACACACTCCATCCACATGTCTAGCAGACTACATGTATAGCCCTCTGGAAGAGGAAGCTGGACAACTGCATGGGAAATGGATGGACACCCCTGGGATCCTGTGTATCCCAGATGGACAGGGGAAACAGATACTGGCTTGGAAGGGGTATGGGTGAAAGTCTGGGCCAGGCTTATGAGGGTATCAGGGCCAATAGCCTGGTATTATCTTATGAGGCTATGCACCTAGTACTTTACATGTGTCCTGTATGTATTGCAGACTATCCTGCAATGTTGTGTGAAATGACTCCCTGTGAGTCTGAACTGTGTATGTACTGCAGTGATAGCGTATAGTCTTGTCACCTTATCAGTTATCATCACATATCATTACACCTTGTTATTGTGTGTGGTCTGTGTAGCAGTAAGTCAGCTCTTACAGTACATGCATATGCACTTGGTGACACTGTATAGCTCACTCCAACAGCCTTGGTCTTGCCCACAATTACCATTTTGCTACTAGGCCCATCGCACAGTAGGATTTGTCACCCTTTGTTGAGGGCCAGACAGTAGCAGTGACAGAGATGGATTGCATCAGGCAGAACTACTGTAAGGTCTGCTCTGAAGGGCCCATAGGTGTCATAGCTGTGCCAGACTGTACAAGGAGTGTGTAAGTGTGTGCGTGTGTGTGTGTGTGTGTGTGTGTGTGTGTGTGTGTGTGTGTGTGTGTGTGTGTGTGTGTGTGTATGTGCATGCGTGTGCATGTGAATGTGGTGCGTATGTGTGTGCATGCGCACCCGAGTGTGTGTGAGTGTGTGAGTGTGTGCGTGTGTGCGTATGCATGTGTGTGCATGTGTCTGTGTGTGTGTGTGTGTGTGTGTGTGTGTGTGTGTGTGTGTGTGTGTGTGTGTGTGTGTGTGTGTGTGTGTGCATGTGTGTACCAGCCAAACTTATAGTGCAGGTATTAATTTACATATGTTGTCTTCCCCTTACAGGTGGCAATTGGGGTCATGGTCCCTCCCGCATGGAACCTGACATCAGTGTCTCTGCAGACTCTGACAATGATGATAGTCATAGTGAGGCATAGGTGGTGTTGTCAGGGCCTGAATCTGTACCATCGGTCAGCATCCCATTCTTGTCCACAACATCCCTACACACAGTCACGATGCCCACACATACCCAGCCCCCAACGGTCACAGATAATGGACAGCTGGTGGGTGGTTGCATGGAACAGGCTAGTGTGGTGACTATGGCAAGTGTGAGTGTAGACACTTGCCATAGCCAGAGTGCAAGCGAGGTCCCACACAGTGCCACCAGCACTACCAAAGGAGGGGTGATGTCCACACCACACAACAGCAGGCCATGGGCACGTGGTCCTGGCCGGTCCCATCAGGGACATGGATCCACTAGAAAGCAGTCACCATCAGGAGGTAGTACTGCATCTGGCCTTGGGCCTGGTGGTGCCAGTGAGAACCCTGGCAGGACCAGTTCATGTGTCCGTGGCTGGTGATGATGAACTGTACACCCTGCTATGTACGGTCCACAGCTGTCTAACATACCCCTGTGTAAGGCAGCCACATGGCATGACTGTGTGCATACAAACACACACACACATCCCATCACAGCCAGGTCACCTACAGACACACACACACATCACCTCTGCAAGGACCATTCATAGAACACCCATCCAAACACATACAGGGGACCAAGCAAAAGGAAAAGAAAGTCCCAGGAGAATTCCAATGCTACACACTTTATTCACTTAAATGCAAGTAAAATAAACGCTATTAAAAACATGCGTTTTCGTCTTCACCGAGACTTCATCAGATAATACATGTGACTTGGTCAATAAGCAATTTTATATACAATTAAATTAATTAATGAAGCACCAATCATGTTCACTCATTTTTTTAAAAAAATGTGTGTCTAATACATAGTACATACAGGGGACCACCAGACTGGCTTCCTTTTTTGGAGGACAGGATCTTGGTTCTGTTTGGTATGGCCTAATCCATGCATTTGTGTAAATGCTCATATAACACCTTGGTGTATGATTCAGTAGCTATACATCCATTCCCCATTTGCATGAATGATGTGAAGTTTGACACTTCTGCCTTTAGAAGCTCAAAATTGGCTTTGGAAAAGCTCTTCACTGTGATTTCCTTCATAGGGGTGAGGGTGGGATTTGGATATTGACTGTGGGTTTGCAAAGACATCTGCACAATATATATATATATATATATATATATATATATATATATATATATATATATATATATATATATTTAGTCCGCAGTGGTTTCAGACATGGGCTTTATTTCTCTAAGTGTAGGAGCATGCCCAATATGACCTTCTATAGTAAGTATGGGAATCCATTCCAGGAATAGTTGTAACTGCAGTCAAGGGTGTTGTGTACAAGATATCTGGAGATAGGCTGCCAATATGGGGGAAACAGTGACCCAAACATAGGGGGACACTGTAATTACAGCTCTTATTTATGTATGAGTTGCTTGAGTTACAGGGTTTGTTTTAGCAGACATTTTCTGACTTATGTAATGTTTGACACTGTAATGTACTGTGTCATTACCTACTGACAGGTATCATCAGATCACCACCGTTATTTACCAGAGAAATACAAGATGGATGATGCACAGACCAATATTATAAGGCAAAGGCTAGACCTTCTTGCACAATTCGGCCAGTTGAGAGGTGTGGCTACAGCCAAGTGACTGATAAAGCTGTGTCAAAGGTCCGGCACCTTGGTGATATACTGGCTGGGGATCTCCTGGTTGTGCGGTATTCTTCTTAACTGAAAGGTCATATCTTGGTGTGGCCATACCTCTCAACTGTACAGATTCTCACAGATTATCCAGATTCATGCCTCACATATCTGGTCAGTTTCCCTTCACATTGTGGTTTCTAGCAAGTTTGATGCAAATCACTCAGGGTTGCAGTCAGGGAATAATGACCGAGCATTAGAGTTTCAGACTTCACACCCTTCATGACATCCATGCTACTACACACCCCCTCTGTTATTCTATCACCTTTCTAAAATTATGAGAGCATTACTTCAAAGGCGTCCCTATAGTTGGGCCTTTATCCCACCATTATGTATGCTTTTGTCCAGATTTCTTGCTCTATGAGGTTGAGAGGTATGCTACTAGCATTTAGCGGCATGGCCTTTTATTTGCATTTTGTTGACTGTGTTATATTGATAGTATGGATCCCATGACATTCCCTACAATGACACTATGGGTGAGGCATGGGCCTTTGCCAGAGACTGTAGGCCATGTGAGACTACTGCAGGCCATCTGTTAGCAAGGCAATGCATTCTGTCACTCATATGATCCCAGGCTCCCAGGCTGCCAGGCAGAGGACCGCCCTGGGGTGACAATGATAAGTGAATCAGGTGTTACTGACAATCACATTCTGTTTGTATTGATTCATCACTCTGGGTGACAGCAGGATGCTGCTTATGGCTAGGGACATATCTGCATGGGACACATATTTAGCATGCTGCATCGTGTCTGTCTTTCTATAGTCTGTGAGGTACTTCTGACATCATTTACACCGACGTGCACCAGGCTAGTGTGATACCTGTACCTGCTGTGGGATGACTTGAGTGCATGTGTGATATGGCAGATTATGGCACCTGCCAAATAAGTAATTGTGACTTTCTCCTTATCCTGCCTGGTGCATGGCACACCTGTGTGTCTCACAGCGGAGTCTTCTGTGAGTAATATGTTGTGTGTATGGTAAGGCCTTAGTGTTTGCAGGACCCTGGTGTGTGGATTATGTGTGATCTGTGGTGTGTAGGTTTGGGAAGTTCACATGTGTTTTTGCCTCTAAAGTGTCCTTTACTTGGGGTTTGATTTGTTATGGACCTCCACTTATGTGGGTGTGTGTTGTGTATTTGCAGGTGATGCTTACTGACTCCATACACTGCAAGGCACCTATGTTACTGCAAAATGTGCTCTGGTGTTCACATTCTCCATTTGTCTGGTCAGTGTTTCCCCTCCCCCCCTTTGTGTTTCTTTATTCTTCTGTAGTCTGGTCTTAGGCTTTGCTCACAGTGGCTGCTGTTATGTATTTGTAATTCTGTTGTGAGCATGGAAAATGCCGTAACATCACACACAGGACTGTGGACTACACATCTCTGAGCATACCTATTTGGCATGTTGTCCATCATTGCGCCACTACATCTGCTGGGGTCCACAGACAGTTTGTGTTACTATGTTATTATTTGACTACATCTTGGTCTAGCTGTCAAACTGTCACTGACTCTGACATCTGGACAGACCCACATATGAAAGTCAGATGAAGGCCCACACATGGGGACAGGGTGTTGATACTCTTCTGCCATACATAGACAGTTGGGGGACCAGTTTGTTACTTGCTTGCTTTCTGTTATGGGTGTGACATCTGCTTCTCCACTGTCTGCCATTGATGTTTTGACATGACCATTTCTTGTTTTGCAAATACTTTGCAGGCAAATGCAATGTTAGGACAAGCAGAACAGATATACAAGGCATACTTGTGCTCCTTCTGTGACAACCATGACCCACCAGTACACTGATCTTCAGGTACCTGCTGTGCTACTAGGCACCATACCTCTCTACGTATGAGATACAGACATCTGGATAAAGCCATAATTAATTAGGTGACAAAGGCCTAAATATAGGGACCATTTTAACCATTTCCTTACAAACCTAGGAGGGTGATAAAATAACAGATTTTGGATTAGCATGCATTTTCTACAGGGTATGAAGTTTGAAACACTACAATCTGTCATTATTTTCTGACTTTAGACTTTCGTGGTTTGCCTATGATTTGCCGCACAACCACTATTTCATGATAAAGACACTATAAATTTGATGCAAACCTCTGTACATTCTGCAAAAGGTCTGTACAGTTGGGAAGCAAGGCAGGCACTGTGTAGGTTACTCCGACCTGTGTACTGTTCATATGTGTGGTCCCCTGTCCATGACCTGTCCAGCTTACTGGCAGTATTGGATACTGACATCTGGACAGTGTGTATAATTCCCACCATAGGTGTAGCTGACATGCAAAATAGTTGGCACTGTGATTCTTGGAACATGGCCCTGTCTACCACAGTACTGTACCTAGGCCACTAAGACACAACAGCCTGGAGTAAGTGCTGGCCACACCCTGAGAGTATTTCTCATGGATATACATAGATCATTGACCCCTGGATATTGTGGACAAGCAACAAGTTATCCTTTTGATTGGGACAGCCCTGTCAATGTGTGCTCTGCTGCTATTACCCTACAAACTTACATATTACTGCATTTCTATGGGAATATGGGGGGGACACAACTGTCAATGGTACACATTTGCACATACTTTGCTAATATTGGCTTTACATTTAGGTTCCATTTAGCATAGCATTGTGTCCTGTCTTGGAGAATAGAGACATATCACTAGAGACAGCAGGTTAGATTGTAATGGCATGCAGTTGAGTTTCAGACTTCTTACCCTTCAGAGCCTTACTGCAACTGCAAGGCCTGCTGTGATATCACTGTGTAAGTCTGTATGGGGGTATTCCATCACTGACACCATTTGTCGGCATTTGCCAGACATTCCTTTATGGTTTTCTATGGCTGACTTACTAGATGAGTTTGAGGGATGAGTATGGGATCCCCACATTGACATCCATGCATGTGACCTATGACCCCCCCCTTAGTTGGCCCCCTGCATATACTGCAGTGGGATTTGTCACCTTGGATAATACTGCATAGTGTGGGGAAGCCAGTATTGGGAAGACATTTTCTGGTGTTCCACATAGTTGTCAGTTGTCTGCTGCTACCCCAGTAGGCCACCCCATTCCCTTGCATGCATGCAGCAATATCATAGATACGCTACCAGAACTTACTAGTCCATTCATTTATTGTTTAGAAGACTAACTTATCTTGTGCCTGTGGCAGTTGTGGGGATGGTGGGTGAGGGCTGACTCTGTCAGATGCATGCAGTACACTGCCTATACAGAGTAAGCTAAATGTAGTGTGGTGTGTGTGGCATCCATTTTACTGTGTGTGCAGGTCAGAGAGAGGTAACAGTCCCTGGGTCCCTACGGTGTCAGTGTGTGTGCTATGCGTTGCCTCTATGCCAAGGCCTAGGCATACCAGGCACACCTCCATCTGCCTACAGAAACAGGATCAGGGGCTTCCTCCTCTGAGTCCCTCTGTGCCTGTGGGGAACTTGGCAATGGTGTGGACTGTGTGGCCTTTCCCCATTCTGTTCCTGCTGCAGCTGTTTCCACAGGATCATATTGTGCAGCATGGCACATACTATGAACATGTGTGCACATGTAGCTGGAGAGTACTCCAAGGCTCCACCAGATATGTCAAGGCAGCAGAACCGTGATTTCAGTATCCCAAACACACACTCTATAATGATTCTAGTTTGTGCATGTGCCTTATTATGGTGTTATTAATTGTGTGTGTGTGCATTTGTGATGGGTGTCATCATCCATGGCTCCAGTGCATAGCCAGCATCCCCCACCAGATGGCCATATGGGATATCCCCACTGGCAAATGCCTGGTACAGCTGTGATGAATGCCATATGTGGGAGTCGTGATAGCTTCCAGGGTTGCCAACACACACATTCATGATAATGCCCTGGGCATTGCACATGACCTGGCAGTTGATGGAGGAGAAGCCCTTGTGGTTTATGTAGACCCTACCCTGTTTACCAGGATGTGAGTGCAGTCTATCACAACCAGTACCTCCGGGTAGTCTGCTACATGGTGGAAGAGACGCATGTTGCTGGTCCTCTCCTCATGGGTGTTTGGAAAGTAAATGTGCAGATGCCTGTGAGACCCCCATTATGTCCCCAGTAGATCTTTGGAAAGTACCTGTAGCTAGTATTTGTAAGGCTACAAATACCTTGGTATCCACTGGGATGGGTTCCTGTATGTTGGCTCTGGTTCTGAGTTGAGGCTGGCACAGTTCAATGATTTTCTGAAGTATGTCTCTGTCTATCCTGTAACACTGCACTATCTCCAGATCATGTAGCCCCTGGTAGGTTATCCTGGGTCTGAACATTCTTCTCCTCCTCAGTCTGGCGTGGTTGGCAGCATTATCCTCCTCACCACCCTCGGCCTATAGCACATACTGATAGGCCAAAGCAACAGCAGCCCCTAACATTTATTTGGTTAAAATTCTCTCGCAAGTGTACACCAATGGTGCAAGGTTTGTGGGAAAACCAGATTGAAAGGTGTCTGCACAATTTATACTGTTGTGCTGCAGATGCTGCCTGTATGATTGGCTGGCTATGATACATTTCACCTGCTTGATATTTTATTTTTACTTGATTGCTTTTATTCTTCTATTTGCCTTTTTTTCCTTCCCATGTCCACCCCTTTTAAGCCCCAACTGTGCAAATCCAGTGCACAAATTTAAACAATCCTGCTGTTTCCATTTTTTTTTGTTTTGTTTTTGACCCGGTGCATGCCACAAAAGCTAAGGTAAACCATGAGAAATGGCCCTCCTCTGGACATGAACATGCTCTTCATTTCATGGAATAAGTCAATAAGGCCTCAGACCCACCCTTTGCTTAGCTGTGCTTAGTTAAGCTCAAATGTGAGCAGTGGAGCTCCAGTGTGCTAACACCTAGCATGACACACCCCCTTTTCATGTCAGCTGCTACTCCTGCTTACACCACTGCCTTATAACTCCTACATGATTACGTGCAGTCAGAGAATGGTCTCCCCTTTAGTAATTCAGTAAAATTTGCTCATTTGCATACCCCACTGCCTAAGTCCCTGGTTACACCACTACAACACAACCTTCCTCCTTAGCAACCACAGTTACCTATTATTGTTTTGATTCTGCATGCCATAGACTATAATAGCAAAATGCAGATTTCACTTAAAATTGCCTTCTCACATTTTTTTTTATTTTCTCCATGATGCCATTTGAGCACTGCTGCCCTATACTTAAACAGCCAAGATCAGCCAAAAAAAAATAAACTTTGATTTTTATAATTTTTTTTATAATTTTGCAACACTTGCCCATGCCAATGGCCATGTATTTGGCCACTGGCATGCCTAAGGGGTAAAATACATGTTTTACTTTGAACTGTCATGCCTCTGTTTTGATTTTTGCAAAAATGTATTTGGCTAGTAGCCAAATACATTTCTGCACCTCACAGTATTCCCTCAAAGATGCCTGCCTGCTTACTGAATTGCTAATTCACCTAATTTGCATGGTTTTCACTAGCAAATGAGGTAATTACCATTACTCAGTGATGTCCACGTGGGAATAGTGCTGCCAGGCTCATGCATGTCCCCAGGCTTGTTTACTGGATCGCTTGGCAGCCATATTCCGTGCAGGAGCGGCTTCACTATTCTTACACTCTGTGTAAGCTTTATTGAATCCCAGGGATTGTCTAATGTTAAAGATTCACATTCGAATATGGCAAAACATTGGTTACAACTATTACATTTCTTAGTGCCACCATAATTTCTTTTCTTTTTTAATTCAGAAAGTGCCAAATCATATTCAAACTTATTTTTTAAGTTGACCCCATTTTAAACACAAAATTTGGCTTCTCCCCCAATAGTTTATATACCTCCCCATTACTTTTTAGTATATTCCAGTTTTTAACAGCAATGCTTTTAACATGTTGAACTGAAGGATTATATTCTAGCACAAAGGGTCTCGTAAAGTTATTACCTACATTAATGTAATCAGGGAGTTCAATACTGGCTTATATTTAATGCCCCACTGTGTTTTCACATAGTTAATAACGTCTTTGACCATTGTGAAGGGATAGCCTCCATTCAAAAACATTTCTCCTAAAATGTCCATTTCCGTAACCATATCTTTATAATTAGAGGTCATGCGTGCAGCCCTAATACACTGTCCTTTAAGAATGCTCTTTTTCTGATTGAAGGGGTGGCAACTACTGTATTCCAAATAGGAATTACTAAATGTGGGTTTATGATACAAGTTGGATCTAAAGCCACCTTCAGAGTGTGATATGTAGGTATCCAAAAATGATATAACTTGCCTATCATATGTATGTGTATGTAAATTTAAGAAAAGTACTTTGCAAAACTTGCTTTTCAGACCTACAGTGTAAGAAATTTTATGTATTCTATATATAGGTACGTGTGTGTATGTGTGTTCATTTGTGTGTATAAATATATATGTGTATATGCATATATATATATATATATATATATATATATATATATATATATATATATATATATATATATATCAATATACACATATATATATATATATATATATATATATATATACACACACACACACACACACACACACATATATATATATCACATAACTTAGCCGCACACAAACAGTAATGTGCATAACAATAACTTCTACAAGTCAAAAACAACTATCAAAACAAACACAGCTGAAACTACACTGATCAAAAAATAAAAGCAAAGACTTTTATTTTGTGATTGGTAACCTTAACAGTACCTTCAAACAATTGTCTCATGAAATGCTGAATGCTGTAAAGAGCAATCGTAAAAAGAGCTCTCAGTTTAGAGTGAATCTAAAATGACTGAAAATATGCAAAAGTAAAATTCATTTTTTTTTTTTTTTTTGCTGCAGAGTCATGCCTCTCTCCCTGCATCCCCATGCACCCTGCTAATTACATTTGTTTAACTCTGAAATTGCACAACAGCTGTGTAAGGGCTGTTGTGAAAAACTTCATTTGAAAGAATGTTTTCTCATACAGGCATTCACTTTTTTCACAACAGTAAAAAGTGTTAATGATATGAGTGTTTGAGCTTTCAAATTATAAAGTTTCAGACAGGCTTTGTCTGAACAGTGAAACAAGAAAGGGAAATGGGGGGTTTGTAAGGCAATTTTTAGGGCTAGAGTTAGGTGCAGCAGCAGCAGGGTAAAGGTTAGCAAACTTGAGTAAGGATGGACAGGGTGACTTCACCCCCAACCAACTTATTCATATGTGCTAACCTAACCAAGTTTGCTCAGTTCAGTGGTGCACAACATCCGGCCCTGGGGCCAAATCTGGCCCTCGATGCAACACCATCTGTCCCCTAGAGAGTAACCAAAAATTAAAAAAAGTGAAAAAATGCTGTGCCTTACTCCAGTCACGTAAACTTTCCAGCACACGTTTTCTTACCTAATTGACTGCAGTTGCACACACCTCTAATTTTAGCTGCAGAAGTAACTATTTTTTGTTGTTTATAACTTGTAGTCTGTAAACGGTAGTAACTTTCTGCAAGAGTTTGTAATAAGTTATGGCTGCAAGCCAGTAATAAAGTTAAATGCAAAGCTGATGTAGAAAACAAGCTATTTCATGACTGCTGTCTTAAATAAAAATGGTAGTCACCAGTACCTATTGTTAATTTGTAATGACTTACTATGTTTTGAGGTGGCCCACAGATGCATTAAGAATTCATGTAGTGGCCCTCCGCACAAAAAGGTTGTGCACCACTGGCTCAGTTTAACCCCAGCCCTATATATTACCTTGTAAAAAACCCTTTCTCTAACAGTATCACTACACAAGAAACACACACTTCATAAAAATGAACAAACACAACACTACACATATTCCCTTACCTATCCCTTACATTAACCTTAACCACAATAACTCAGACAAATACACATTTCTATCTCTAATGCTAAAATTTTTCTTATACCTGAAAACTTTTGCATTACAAAAAAAAAAATAATCTTACCTTTATCCAAGCATACCTCATTCAGCACAGAAAAGTTGATATTCTCAACAATAACATTTCCGGTAGTTGAAAATAATTGCCCTCAATCAAAACACATATACACACATGATATATATATATATATATATATACATATATATATATATATATATATATATATATATATATATATATATATATATATATATCTAAATATATATATATATATATATATATATATATATATATATATATATATATATATAAAATCCATATTCTATAATTCATAAATTTTATATTCTGATACATATATATCTATCTATCTATATATATATACACATATATATATATATATATATATATATATATATATAAATGCACACACACATAAGCTGGGGAAGTGGTATTTGGAGATAGTAGAACATCTGATAAAAGCTACAGACTAATTGCTCATAATGTCTCCTGAGTAAGTTCATATCTTGCAGTCATGTGGTTTCTACACATTATTTCATTACTTTATCTATTTCTTGTGCTGACAGAGAAACATCTCCTGAGCTCTGGCATCATTAAATATCATTATCAGTCTGTAAGTATGTGGATTTAATATTTGTCTTTCAAGTTGGTCATTTCCATAAAACCAATTACTGAATAACACATGGACTACACCTTGCACAGGCTGATAAGATGTCACTTAATCGGCATTGTAGTCTGAGATCCTTGGTCACATCATAATGGTCAGCACATTAAGTCCTGTCTATGCTGTTTGCATCCAGTTCTTTATGCTTCTTTATTTATTCTTTTTTCTTGTCAGTATTTAATCAGCTTTTTTTTCTTCTACAGGAGCAAAAATAACTAGAGCTGAACTGAGAGTTGCACTACAAAACCTTGCGTTTCAAATGAGTGAGTTAAAATGCCATCATTTATTTTAATTGATTTGTTCAGAGTCACAGAATCACAGAGCAGAAAAATTGAGAAGGAACTGACTTTGTACCATTGACCAAAGGAAGCAGGTTGCTAGGAGTTCAGAGAACTATTTTTCTGCAGTGTCAGACAGATCTCACACTTTGGTGAAGTTGATTTATTTATTTATAGTTTGATTACCGGGAAAGTCCACTGGGCCCAAATGTCCCGTTTTCAGTGGAGGCCCAGGTAGAAAAGCTCCAAGATACATAATATAGTAAAGATACAAAAGTATAAAAGATACATTATATAGACCAGTTTACAAATATGCACATTCAATGTCACTCATAGTCAACAAAATTCATTGTAGTTGATCTTAAGGGTTGTACTATACAGATTCATTTGAGCAAACATTCTTATGTTTTAATTGTGGAAACACTTTAAATACACACAGTTAAAGTAAGTATGGTAACACTTTACATGCACTTCCTTAACGTGTGATGCTATTTACAATATTTACATAGTTGGAATTGTGTGATAAGTAGCTATAGGAATTGCAGAGAGCTTAGATCCACTCATCAGGAAAATAGCTATGGGAGTTATAGAGAGCTTAGGAACCTGGGAGAAAACATCCTGGGGGCATATACTTAGATAGCATTAGGAAGGGTGTAGGCAGGTACATTTCCATTTAGTGGACAAGTGTTTGAAAAGCTAGGTTTTGAAGTTTTCTGAGTTTGATATAGTTCTTACAGTGGAAGGGAGAGAATTCCATTTCTTGCCTAGTGAAAAGGAGAGGAGAAGTTGTCAGACATGTCAGCATAAAATGAAGCCCAATTTTTTTTTTTATATTTTAAAATAGTTCAGGTTTATCCTTTGTTATTGGTAGGGGTTGAGGAAGTAATATAAACTGAATAATGTAAATAAACATTGCAAGGCCACATGAAAGTGTATACTCCATTAAGAAATAATAGACTAGTATTTGTAGCAACATCAGTGTACAATTAATTTAGACAAGGATGGATGGAGGGATGGGTTGAATGTGTGAAGTTAGTAACAGTGATTTAGCTTGTTTTTATCTCCAATACTGAAAAGTTTAGAAGGCTGTAAGTTCTGATACCACACTATTCATTTGGATTTATGGATCAAAACTAAAACTATAGTGCAGCATAAGGGAGGAGACTGCACTCCAAGTGTGAAGTATTAATTATAGAAATAATAAAGACACCTCAATTGCCTGTTAAAGTGAAAGTTAAAAAAAAATTCTTGACACCTGGTTATTTATACCTAAAAATGAATGGGGTAGAATTCATGAACACTAATAGTGGCACTATTTAAGCCCAGTGTTATGCTGAACAGCTCAAAAAGCATGCAATTATGCAGATACAAGGCAGCAGAACAGGATTAGCATTTATTAAGAAAATGCTTCAGGCAAGCCAGAATTATATAGCACATAAACCACTTACAAGGGATAGCACAGAACACCACATATTGCAACTGGAATCAAACTAAATGACAAGTTACATCCCCTGGGATTCAGCAAGCAGCCGTGCAGGAATAAGTTATTCCTGCATGGCAGGGACCGTTCCTGTTAAGCACGACAGTGTGCCATGCATATGTATGAAGATGCACTGCCGTGCTCTAAAATGGACACAGTTCCATGTATGAGCACAGGGGGTGTGTGTGTGAGAGCAGAGCTCTCACAATATACACACCCCCTGCACTCCAGAATTGCCTTTTGGCAATTTAAAATGAGCGAGAACGCTCGTAACACTCCCAACCCATCAGGATAACAAATTTAGTCAAAGCCATAAGGGACAATCGTCCCTACCAAAACAAATGTTGTCAGAATAACAGATGTAGCGTAAGCACATAGCGCACACCTCCCAACCTGTCAGAGTAAGGAATGTGGACAAAGCCAAAAGGGAAAATCATCCCACAAAGCAGAAAGTTGATAGAATAACAGGTTCAGCATTAGCAGGGATATTCTGAAGGGTACAAATAAAATAAGACAACAAATATAATCGTTTTTTTATAAATGTGATAAAGTTTAAGCATAACTGTGCTGGTGTGCTTGTTGTTTACCTATGCATTGTCCAGCTTAAACAGCACAAGACATTCAACATCAGCAGTGTTTCAATAGTGTAGTGGCTAGAGTGTATGCTTTGTAAACAGCCACTCCTGGTTTGATCCCCACTGTAAGCAATTTGCATTTTACATGTGAAAGCAGTACATAAACATTTATTTTTATAATTAGCTACTAAATAATATATGTTTGTTAACCAGAGTACTGCAGTAGGTCCAGATGTGAGGTGTCAGTTTAATAAAGATGTGAAACCCCCATATAAACACAAGTGCCCCATACAGTATAGTCACTCATGAATAAATGTAATGAAAGCACATTGGGGGATGTCAGGGACAGTAAACAAACGTATAATATGTAATGAATGATGAATCAATGCCAAACAGCAGATAGTCTATAAAATGAAAAATAAGCAATGCTAAGCATTGCACAGCTCTGCTTACCAGGTGTAAGCATTGTGTAAATATGACTGCTAAGCAATGAATAGCCTAGCTAAGTGTATTTGTCCATTGGTAAGCGGTGCTGAACCTGTCCCTTTAAGTACTGCCAACCTTATCTAAGCAGAATGTAAAAAATCCTGAATACGATACCACGGCTAGGATAAATGGCTAATAAAACTGTTGAGGTGATGAAATAAGTAAAATAAACTTTAATCAGTATATATATATATATATATATATATATATATATATATATATATATAAAACATTAAACAACCAAACTAAAAACAAAAATAATGATAATGAACAGGCCTAAATACGATAAGCGCTTACAGCGATACTCGCCTTCATCAGTTCTTAGTGTATGGAGGCTTCAACTGGTTAAAATAATAGTACATAGCCAATCCCTTTGCTATTGTCTGGCACACCTACTAAATGCAACAAATCACAGTTGATTGACTAAAAAAACAGAAAGTAAAATATTGTAGAAGATATGTAACCAATCATAACATTAAGATTAAATTCATCAATCAATCAATATAAACTTAAAATTGCTGTTGCAAATATATCCAGTAGGAGATTAAAATGATGAATGTGAAACAGTATAATGAACACTTCACTTCATCCTTTGATCTCTTACTAGACAAATTAAGGGACACAATAGCAGAGATCAAAAATTTAACAGAGCACAATAAACTACACCATTCTTCAGAGAATAATCCTATAAAATAACTGGTGTTTTCAAAAACTTAAAAGCTTTTTGTGAAATACAAAAATAGAAGTTCTATAAATCGCATCCACCCGCTTTCATGGCAGCAGACATATAGTAACAGATATCTGGTGTAAAACTTATGTAAAAGTAGCCCACTCACGGTTTACATAGAAGGATTCAGTGACTCGCATGTACTAGATCAAATTAAGGAAAAACCTCTATACCAATAAGAGGTTAAAATTAGTCATGATGACCACTCAGTGAAGAAAGATCAACAAACTTCAGGGGAACCAATCGCAAAAATCATCTGTCAGTGCAATCTATTTGGAATAGAGCAAGCTAAAA
This sequence comes from Protopterus annectens, assembly GCF_019279795.1. Taxonomy (NCBI): domain Eukaryota; kingdom Metazoa; phylum Chordata; order Ceratodontiformes; family Protopteridae; genus Protopterus; species Protopterus annectens. The sequence continues at coordinate 408,931,211 of NC_056739.1, forward strand.
CACTACTCCAATCTTCGGATTAAGATCCAATAAAAGAACTGGTGTTCACAAGGACCTAATAACTAATGATTAAATTCAGAGACATGTATTCTATAAGAAATACAAGCCACACTTATGATTACATCCACCCGCATGTGCATCAGAGGACATATAAACTAACACACTTATTGTGAAGCTTTGGAGCATGATCAATAACATTGTGGACATTGAAAACAAGGATGAAACATCATATAAGACACATACAATGATAGCAACTATTGCAATGGCTAGCACCCCATAGGTTAAAAACATTAAGATAAAACACTCTAAGTCAAGGAACAGTTAAAAATGAATCAAGGCAGCCAATCACAATATGACCAACAGACAGCAAAATTCCAAAACATAAATCAAATATATGTTAATTTGAATATCTCTTAATTATGCATACAAGTGGTGTATCCAATGCTAAGCTTGAGAATGAACATCATAACCAATCACAGAGAACCAGTACGGAGTCAGTAGCCACTATTTTAAATGATGCAAAGAAAAAAATGACAAAACATGATGGCGATATATCGCAAGTATGTAACATAAAATAATCAGTTCAATAAATGTGGTACTAATTCAAAGATAAGCAATCCAGTCAAGTACCAATCCTTGAAATCATTATAAAGCACTATAGCAATATAAGAACTAATGTATATGCCTGTCCATTAGTTGGGTTACTTAGATTACAGAAGCAATAAAAGTAACAGCATATAGTATGAAAATGAAATTTACATGGAGCTGATATGACAAAAACTGAGTGAATATACTACGGCAATAACGTATTTCAAAACTACATACAGCTTCAGACCAATCAGTAATGAGAAGTTGGACGAGATAGCCAATCGCTATTAAACCAATGGTGAGTTAATAGGAATATGGCTACAGCAAAAAAAGTCACACAAATCATATATTATTATTATTGGACATCCTCACCCCTCCACCTCCCCCAGTCAAAGAAACCATAGTCAAAAACCTTTCCAAAGCAAACTTCAAACTACTTGCATCCGAAGTGGAAAGCTTCACTATTCTCTTGCAGAAGGATAATGATATCCAGGATGCAGAATCCTACACCAAGGCACTCTATATGCATCTTCAGGATTGCATGGACTGTGCTATCCCAAATAAAACCAAGACTCCTTCCTCAAGCAAGAAGAAACCAGTTTGGTGGACCCCGGCCATAAGCAAACTTTACAATAAAAGGAGGAGACTTATACAAAAGAAGGCCAAATCTCAAGTAGAAAAATCATCCCTGATCAGCATTAGTAAGAAACTGAGGGCCCTCATCAAGTCAACTAAAGCTAATTTTGAAAAGAAAGTTGCCAAGGATGCCAAGGATAACCATAAGGCCTTCTATGGCTACATCAAAAACCTAAATGGCAACGCTCAGGTCTGTTCTGAGCTAGTACAAAATGGAACAAAATACACTGACCCTTCTAACATTGCCAACATCTTGGCTGACAGGTTCAGTGCAAACCCCCCCCCCCACCACCTACAGGGCCTATTACTATTCCAGGGGATTGTGTAAGTCCAATTATTATTGATACATTGGTTAACAAGGCTCTATCTAAAGCTAAAAACACTGCCTCCATGGGACCAGATGGTATCCCAGGCTGTGTCATACGCGAGCTCCAAAAGGAATTAACCCCGCATCTTAATACCCTGTTCAGTCTCAGCCTCTCCACAGGATATGTGCCCATAGAATGGTGCATGGCAATGGTGGTCCCGCTACACAAGGGTGGGGCCAAAACTGACCCTGGGAACTACTGACCAATAAGCCTGACCAGAGTGATCTGTAAGGCTATGGAGTGAATCATTATGGAACTCATAAATGGAGAGATTGGGAACCTCCAGTCACTGGACCCCACACAGTTCGGCTTCGTCAAGGGCAGATCATGCCTCCTGAACCTGGTGGATTTCTTTGTGACAGTTACTCAGGCTATAGATAAGGGAAAGGAGGTACACACGGCTTACCTTGACCTTGCTAAAGCATTTGACACCATTCCCCATTCAGGTATTATTGATAAGCTCACCAGCCTGGGCATAAACCCTTACGTCACAAGATGGATTGCAAACTGGCTCTCAAACAGATCCCATAAAGTAAGAGTAGCGGGATCTATGTCCGAATCCAAACCAGTAATGAGTGGTGTGCCTCAGGGCTCTGTCCTGGGGCCCCTCCTGTTTGGCATATACTTCGCAGAAGTACAGGCAAGCACGGGAGCGTTGTGGCTGACTAAGTTTGCAGATGACTGCAAACTGCGTGCTATAATAGAGTCTCCGGCCGACATGGAGATCCTCCAGAAGGGTCTAAATGAGACTGATGCATGGTGTCAAAGCCATGGTCTCAAGCTAAATGCAAAAAATGCAAAGTAATCCCCTTTGGAAAAAACAGAGTACCCACAAACTACAACATAGGAGGTAATCCCTTAAATCTGAAGAGGAAATAAGGGATCTAGGGACCCAAGTAGATAGTCAGCTTTCCTTTGATAACCATGTTGCCAAAGTGGTTAGAAAATCCTTCTATGTGACCCATCTGATCACGAAAGGGTTCGCATCAAGATCTAAGGATGTTATGGTGCCCCTCTACTCTTCCCTCATCAGACCCATTATTGAGTACAATGCACCAATTGGAATGTACCTGGCTAGACATCTCCAGCAGCTGGAGAGACCACAGAGGTCTCAAACAGTTGCGCTATGCAGCACGATTGAAAAAGCTAAGACTGTTCTCTGTTGCATATCGCTTTCTCAGAGGCGATCTCTGTCTAACGTACAGAGCCATGTTCAACCCAGAATTGTTGAACATACTCCATCTTAGCAAAACCAAATCTACTCAAGCTAGGGATATAAACCTCAACACAACAATGAATACAACATACTGGAGGGATAGACTCCCTTCGCAGAGACTTCCCTTACTATGGAACAGGGTCCCGATCTACATAAGACAGAGCCCCTCACTATCACTCTTCAAGAGCAACCTTGATGAGTGGATGGGTAACAGAAAGTTCACACCGGGGATCACACCAACAGCACTACTAGATAGGGGCCAAGGGTACTATCTGCTAGTACAAGGGTCTAGGGAACTACTAAAGGGGCAGTGAATACCGCACAATGTGGCTGGGCTAATATATGCCTTTGGGCAGATAGCCCAGTACCAACCTATGAACCTATAAATATGTATAACTGGAGCAAGGTAAGCAATCGCTATAACAACAGTTAAGAGCTATGTACATTCTGCACTGTCAAAATTGAACTTATGAGGTAACCAGTTGATATAACTAGTTCTGCTAACATAGCTAAACCCTTCACTCAAGATAGATCAATTGATTAGAGAACAAAAGATGAAAACTACATAATGTTTCTTAACAAGAACTAATGTCTTAACAACTACCTATCACTGGATAAGTGACCATCAAAGATGTAGCTAAATCACATAACAATAAAAAGTTAAACTCAGGATGCCTATTTGCTTGCTACAGCTCTTAAGGAGCAATATACAGACCAAAAAATCATGATGAAAAAACAGCATACATGTAACTCAAAATAAAACTAGAGAATGAAAAATACCACAAAACACTTAAGTACCTGCAAAAAAGCAGTCAAAAAATTCCTAACCAGATAATATAACAATATCAAATAAACATTGATCATTGATACTATCTGGAGGGTGTGATAAAATATAGTTTAAAAATATACCATATATAAAAAGCCAATAAGGCATATGTCTAAGCGCATAAGAATCAATACTTCATGAAATCTAAGATGTTATTACTATTGGCTTCAATCCTTTAAGATTTAACACTGAAGCTGATTGTAACAATTCAAGTGGTACTAAACCCAAGGAGGGGACAGTACATAACACTTTTTTCTACCCTTTTCCAATTCCCATGAAAAGGAACACCTACAAACATCACAGAACACCAAGCCAAGAAAGGAAGCGAAAGAAAATAAACCAATAATGAACTGTGACAGTTCCTTAGTGATAAATCTGTCCTCCCTTCCTCTAAGTGATGATCACATGAAAGTTTTTGAAAAGGGCCTTGCATTTGTTCCCTCTCTTCGTTCAAACTTGAATGAATTTGCCACAGACATTAAACTCTTTGGAAGAAATGTAAGTCTCAAGAATATTTTTGGGAATAATGACCCCCATCCAATGCAAAATTACAAACAACCTAGTACCTTTGTACCGATTAAATCAGTCATCAGTTGACCTATTCATATGTCTTTGCAAGAATGAACTAAATAAACTGAGAGAGGAGAAAAAGAGTCATTTGCAGTTTTATAACTTGACTACCAAAGAACTTGCTGCCCTGATGGATTTAAGGAGAAGGAAGACATAGTCATAAAACCATCCACTAAAGGTGGAGCCATTGTGATCATGAATGCATTGTGGTATAGGAACTGCATGGATGAAATGCTGAAACACCAACAAACCTATAAGACCATCAATAAAACCACCCTAGAGAAGATGCTTACGTTTGTATGTGATATACTTTATGACCTTCTCATGGAGAGACATTTCGACGAAGATCTCTTTAGGTTTTTTGAAGTCCCAAATCCATCTATCCCAGCCATAAGTGGTCTCCCAAAAATTCACAAAGACTTGACCAACCCACCACTGAGACCAATAGTTGCGGGGAGAGGCTGGATAACAGAACCTCTATCCATATATGTGGAGAATGAACTAAAAAACTTACTAGGTTTGACTAACACTGTCCTAAAAGCTCAGGAAGTTTTTTAACTTCTCTACAAAATAAGATATGAAATTCATCTAACGTACCAGATCTGATGCTAGTAACAATGGATGTTGTCAACCTATTTACTGTCATTTCCCATGATTATGGAATAGAGGTCATTAGGAGTCTAGCTCAATCTAAAGGACAGAATATGGACGTTGTTTGCTCCCTCCTTGAATTGATCTTAAAGCATAATATTTTCATCTATTTTAACACCTATTACTGGCAAATATGGGGTGTAGCAATGGGCACCCCATGCACCAACAGTTATTCAGATTTAGTTTTAGCCCACTGGGAAATGATTCATGCCCTCATTGATGCCAACCCCTGGAAGCAGTACATACTATATTACGGCTGTTTTGTTGACGATGTCTTTCTCCTCTGAGGTGGTAATAAACAGGATGTTAAGGACGTTGTAACTATCTAAATTCTTCCACTATGTTCTTGAGATTTACTTTTGATTCTTCCAGAACAGAGATTAATTTTTTTGACATTACATTAACCTTAGATAAAAATGTTGGCATGCATACTAAGATTCATTGGAAAATTAGCTGGCGTGACCATTACCTACATAGAGACAGTATGCACCCTGGCCATATCTTTAAAAACATTATGGAGAATCAAATGACAAAAGCCTCTAGGCTATGCATGAAGGAACACATCTACAATCTTGAGTGCATGTCCCTCCAATTGAATCTCAAAAGAAGAGGTTATAGAGATAAAGATCTAGCGAGGAAACAAAATTTATCTACTGATGTATGTAATAAAGCACATCCCTACTTCTCAGCAGTCAATAATATTGTGAACGCCACCAGACTTACTACATGCAAGCCGACACATCAAAGCAATAGGAATAAAGTCAACTGCATCCTTACATACAGCTCTGATAATAAAGAGGTTTGTCAAATCATCAAGAAGTTTTGGCCAGTCCTCCTAGAAAATGATAAAATCAAATAAATTGTAGGAGACACTCCCAGGTTTGTCTTCAAGAATAAAAACAACCTAAAACAGTTGTTATGTGGCAAGGATGGCTTTTAGAAAACTCAAGCTATTATTGGCTAAGGCACACATAGGTGTGGGAGATGTAAGGCCTGTCAGTGCATAGACCGGAGTAATACCTTTGTGCACCCTAATACAAATAAATCATATCATTTCAAGGTAACAGATACCTGCACGACGTAACATCTAGTATACCTTGCAACATGCTGTGACTGTTCACTTTCTATATAGGAAAGACTGACCAACTGTTCAAGAACAGAATTTTACGCCATCTAAAGGACATCTCTAAATGTGACCCACACAACAGCCTTGCGTGCCATATTGCTTCATATCCAACACGTAACTTTCTTTTCAAAGCAATGGAAGTAATTCACCCCTCACCTAAAGGAAGAGACTGTTCACATTGCACAGAATTATGTGAAATGAAATGGATTACGAATATGAGAAGTACCCGCTCCCCTGGTTTGAACAGTATGATTCCCTTGAAACCAGCTCTTAAGAACAGATGCCTCACTGTAAATAAATAACATCTTTGTATTTTTCTTTTTGCCTTATAAGTCACTTAAGGACTTAAGCCAATAGTAATAGCATCTTAGATTTCATAAAGCATTGATTTTTATGTGCTTAGACATACACCTTATTGCCTTTTTATACATGGTATATTTTAGTCTATATTTTATCACACTCTCTAGATAGTATCCATGATCAAGGTTTATTTTATATTGTTATATTATTTGGTTAGGATTTTTTTTTCAGGTACCTAAGTGTTTTTGGGTAATTTTTCATTCTCTAGTTTTATTTTTAGTTATATGTATGTTGCTTTTTCATCATGATTTTTTGGTCTGTATATTGCTCCTTAAGTGCCTTAGCAGGCAAATAGGCATCCCAATTTTAATTTCTTACTGTTATGTGATTTAGGGGGCAGCCATCGTGGTGCAGCGGTTAGTGTTGTCACCTCACAGCAAGAGGTTCTCCAGTTCGATTCTTGGCTGGGGTGCTTTCTGTATGGAGTCTGCATGTCCTCCCTGTGGTCACATGAGTTTCCTCCAGGTGCTCTGGTTTCCTCCCACATCCCAAAGACATGCTGTAGGTGGATTGGACACTCTAAATTGGTCCTAGGCATGAGTGTGTGCATGCGTATGCCTTCTGTGGAAGGTTGGGTGCCAGGCTGGCAACTCGACACTGTAAAACTCCACTGCCAATCATAAGCAGACAGGTGATCCTCTGTGGCGACCCCTAACTGGGAAAAGCCGAAAGAAGAAGAAGACTGTTATGTGATTTAGCTACGTCATTGATGGTCGCTTATCCAGTGATAGGTAGTTTTTAAGACATTAGTTCTTGTTCAGAAACATGATGTAGTTTTCATCTTTTGTTCTCTAATCAATTGATCTACCTAGAACAAATGATTTAACTATGTTAGCAGAATGGTTTACTATCACATGACTGAAAATCAAAAGACTGAATTCCAAAAAGACTGAAAAGTCAAAATACTGAATGCTAGAATTTGCCCCTTCTCCACTGTTGTGCAATCTTGAAGTTGATATATGTAGTTAGCAGTGTGTGTGGGGGGCACAGGGGGTCTTGCCTCTTGCATTAAAAATTGTATTCAGTATTTTGAATTTTCAGTCTTTTTGGGATTCAGTCTTTTGATTTTCAGTCATTTGATAGTAAACCTAACAGAACTAGTTATATCAACTGGTTACCTCATATGTTCAATTTTGACAGTGAAGTAGGTACATAGTGCTTAACTGTTGTTATTGCGATTGGTTACCTTGGTCCAGTTCTAACCATCTACTGGGCACACTCCATGTATACATATTTATTATTATAACTTTGATTTGTTTAGATTTTTTTTCAGTAGCTGTATTCCTATTAACTCACCATTGGTTTAATAGCGATTGGCTGTCTCATCCAACTTCTCATTACTGATTGGTCTGAAGTTGTATGTAGTTTTGAAATACATTATTGCCGTAGTATATTCACTCAGTTTTTGTCAAATCAGCTCCATGTAAATTTCATTTTCACAATATATGCTGTTACTTTTATTGTTTTTGTGACCTAACTAGCACAACTAATGGGCAGGCATATACATTAGTTCTTATATTGCTGTAGTGCTGTTATTATGATTTCAAGGATTGTTACTTGACCAGATTGCTTATATTTGAATTAGCACCACATTTGTTGAACTGATTAGTTTATGTTACATACTTGTGATGTATCACCATCGTGGTTTGGCATTTTTCTTTTCTTTGCATCATTTAAAATAGCAGTTACTGAGACTCCGTACTGGTTCTCTGTGATTGGTTATGATGTTCATTCTCAAGCTTAGTATTGGATACACCACTTGTATGCATAATTAAGATATATTCAAATTAGCATATACTTGATTTGTTTTTTGCAGTTTTGCTGACTGTCTATTGGTGATATAGTGATTGGCTGCCTTGATTCATTTTTAACCGTTCATTGGCTTAGAGTGTTTTATCTTAATGTTTTTAACCCATGGGGTGCTAGCTATTGCAATAGTTGCTATCATTGTATGTCTTATATGATGTTTCATCCTTGTTTTCAATGTTCACAATGTTATTGAGCACACTCCAAAGCTTTACAATAAGTGTGTTAGTTTATATGTCTGCTGCAGCACATGCGGGTGGACGTAATCATAAATGGGGCTTGTGTTTCTTATAGAATACGTGTCTCTGAATTTAATCATTAGCGATAAGGTCCTTGTGAACACCAGTTCTTTTATTGTATCTTAATCTGAAGATTGGTGTAGTGTTTTAGTCGCTTTATTCTAAATAGAATGCACTAACAGATAATTTTTGCGATTGGTTCTCTTGAAGTTTGTTGATCTTTCTTCAGTGATTGGTCATTATGACTAATTTTAACCTCTTATTGGCATATAGTTTTTTTTCCTTAATTTGATCTAGTACATGCGAATCACTGAATCTTTCTATGTAAACAGTGAGTTGGTCGCTTTTACATAAGTTTTACACCAGATATCTGTTACTATATTTCTGCTGCCGCGAAAGCAGGCGGACGCAATTGATAGAACTTCTATTTTTGTATTTCACAAAAAGCTTTTAAGTTTTTCAAAACACCAGTTCTTTTATAGGAATATTCTCTGAAGAACGGTGTAGTTTATTGTGCTCTGTTTAATTTACTTATTGATCTCTGCTATTGTGTCCCTTAATTTGTCTATTAAGAGATCAAAGAATGAAGTGAAGTGTTTATTATACTGTTTCACATTCATCATTTTAATCACCTACTGGATACATTTGTGACAACGATTTTAATTTTTTATTGATTGGTTGATTAATTTAATCTTAACTTTATGACTGGTTACATATCCTTTGCAATTTTTACTTTCTGGTTTTCTAGTCACTCATCTGTGATTTGTTTAATTTAGTAGGTGTGTCAGACAACAGCAAAGGGATTGGCTATATACTATTATTTTAACCAATTGAAGCCTCTGTAGACTAAGATCTGATGAAGGCGAGTATCGCCAAAAGTGCTTATCGTATTTAGGCCTGTTCATTATTTTTGTTTTTCGTTTGGTTGTTTAATGTTTTTTATATATATATATATATATATATATATATATATATATATATATATATAGACTAAAGTTTATTTTACTTATTTCATCACCTCAACAGTTTTATTAGCCATGTATCCTAGACGTGGTGTCGTACTCAGGATTTTTTACATTCTGTTTTACTCGGACCTGAATCACCTTTAGCGTGAGTTGGATTGTATTTTTGCAACCTTAGCTAAGCGTGTTTGCCTGTAACTTAGCTTAGCTTAGCATATTCAAAACCATCCAATCACGGCAGGAAATTGGCCATATTTAAACCTCACAGGTGGGAATATAGCTCACAACTGGTTACAACTTCCCACTGTAGGCAGTATGGCAGGAGTCAGTGAGGGCATGTGTTTCCATGTGCAGCGCTGGGGCATACAGGAGTCCAAGGTCATGGTTGGACTCCTGGTACAAAACCATGATGAGAGACTGCTGCAGGGCCAGTACCAAGGCTCCCAATATAAAGAGGAAGGCTGGGACTGTCTCGGCCGTGATCTCACCAGTGCCACTGGTATCCCTCGGACTGGTGAGCAGGTCTGGCACTACTATGCAGACTTGAAGCGGAGAAAGAAGGAGCTCTTGGATGAGTGGGTCCAAGAAAGAAGACAGAGGGGTGATGTCCCAGTGGTGTGTATGTACTCATACCAATAACTGTTTACTAATGTCCAGTCTGTATATGATGGATAGGTATGCCTAAATATTTCTCTATTTCCCTTGAAGCTTTAGCTGAGCAGGCTGTGAATCAGGAAGGCCATGCTTTTAGGTTGTAAAGGCTGGGTCGCGAGGCTGGTGAGTAACAATCATGCTTGTAGTAGTCATACCAAATAAATATAAAATAGCAGAAAGTCACCTGGCAGTATAAAAACTGTGTATGGGTTGTACTGAATAAACCAGACCATATGACAGTAATTGTCCCATATAGGTCATATTTAAATAAAACTGAAACTACCTGGCAATAAAGCTCTAAATCCTGGACTGGTTGTGTTTACTCTGGTATCGTATGGCATTTATTGTTGCATTCTCTGAATAGTAATATTGTGTTAACCACTGTAACCCACACTGTGCTACATAAAAAAATGTCTAGGAATGTCTGTATACGACTGTTGTAAGTACAATATTAGATCGTACAACCAAGAGAGACTTAGACAGAAAACACTGGAGTAGATAGCAATATCCAAATAGCACACTCTGCTGAAACTTAAAATTGTTGTATTTTTAACAGACACAGCCATAGTTCGAATCCTGGGAGTGCTAGTAAGCTGTATGCATAATCATACCTCTCAACTGTACAGATTTTTTCAGAATGTCCAGATAACTGGCTCATATTTTTTGCCTGTTCCTCTGTCTCCCTGGCAAATCAGTGGGATGATCTTAGAATTGTAGTCACTAAATAATGACATACATTTGATGTTCAGACATCAAAACCTTCAGAAAATGTATGTTAAAACAAATCCTGTCACTCTAGCAACTCTCCAAATTTATGAAAGCAATATTTAAAGTATGTCCCTATTTGTACCCCCATGTTGTCAAGCTTTGTCCAGAGTGTGTGCATTAAGAGATTGAGAGGTATGTGCATAATATTAACTCAGAATCTGGGAATATGTGTAGAAACAGTCAGATAGTGTTAACAAACATTCCCTCCACAGGTCAACCAGGAAGAGATGTGTAATTTAGCTATAAGGCAGTTGAAGTATACACTGTGTACAAACATACCACAGCCCAAACCAAGGCCATAAAATATTGTAATAATACCTGTACATTAATGATTAGAGCAATGATCATTAAAGTTGTGAGTACTACAAAGATATATAAGTTGTTAATTGACATCTCTCCCTCCCACCATATCTGCAACAATAATCTAAATACACAAATCAATGGGTATGAATACCCCAAACCTACTGTTGGGACATAATTCCTATTGCTCAATAAATATTGAAATGTGTTTCTATTAATGTTCCATGTTGAAATACTATCATTGGTGGTCTGCCGCTATCAATGTAACTTGCATGCCATTGTAATGGCCACTGTGGTTCCATATATGCATGTGTTCTGTTTGCTATGCAACTGTTCCTAATCTGGTGTTCTGGGTTAATGGGAGTATCTATGCATGCTGTTATAACTAATCCTGGATTGTGTTCACTATTACTAACCCACATATGTTTTAAAATTGCAACACCATAGCACGTTTGGGAAGGCTGGTACCAGCGGACCCTCCTCTCTCTCCTCTTCTGGTCATGGGACCGGGCCCCAGCACATCTTGGACCCACCTTGGGACCTCCTCATCTGGTGGTCCTGCACCACCTTTGGGTGTAACCGCCTCAGGGGATGGGGCTTGTCCCACCACCTGGGAGCGGGTGTGGACAGGATCCTGTCACCCAAAGTCAGGTCTGGGGATTGGTGCACAGTGAGCTTCGAAGGGTGTTTGGAGATCTGCTATGCCAGCTTAAGGGATGCATGGCACATTTAGAGGGTCATCCTGCTCCTCCTTCTGAGACCCCAGCACAGCCACCTTTGGGGCCGTGAAGGTGTTGTGGTGACTGCCCATGGGTGGGGACCTCAGTCCAAACACCCCTCTCCATCCAAGGTGTTTACCTCCCCACATGTCAGTGTCATATACCACTCCTGTATGCGGTCTTGTCTGACTTCCTTTCCACCCTATCTCCCTAAATATAACTACTATCCTTCCACAACATCCCACTCTCACCTTAAAAAAAGGGCAATCTGTTCCCAAAAAAAATGTCACCCCATACATAGCTGTCCATTTTGCAGATGGGTCCACTGGACACATGTAATCTGGTCTAATTGGCTTCACAACACATTATTGTTGTCCTTACCACTCTCTCAAGAGTTTAAGTGTCCAAATCTACCTCCAAATTCAGTACATATGCACAGCTGTTGCGGTAGAAGAAATGGACAGCTATGGAACTTCCCTATACCCATCCTGCACATCCCTAGCTACCTTCCTTATTCCCTTTCCCTCTGCATGCCTCATTTTTCACCACTTCCCTATCACCCCTTGTATGTATGTGAAATGTATCAGAATCAGTCAGTTACACAGGCAGCAGCCCAGCCCAGCACACTACTATGAACTATGCAAACACCTTTCACTCTGTTTTTTCCCACAAACTCTACATTACCTGTGTACACAGACAGGGAAATTTTACCAGACAAAACTAACAAAATGATAGGGGCTGCTGTTGCTCTCATACATCAATATGTGGAAGAGACTGAGGGTGGTGAGGATGAGAATGCTGATGACCAACCCACAGTGAGTAGAAGGAGAAGAATGTACAGACCCAGGGTAACCTACCAGGGGCTACATGAGCTGGAGATAATGAAGCGCTATAGGGTGGACAGGGACATCCTGCAGCAAATTGTTGAGCTGTGCCAGTCACACCTCACACACAGAACCATCAGAGAGGAACCCATCCCAGTGGATACCAAGGTATATGTAGGCTTAACAATACTAGCCACAGGTACCTTCCAAAGGCCAACTGGGGATATCATGTGGATCTCTCAGGCATCAGCATCCAGGATACTTCACCAGTTTCTGGATGTAATATCAGCACATGCCAGTGAGCACATATATTTTTCCAACACCCGTGAGGCATTGACCAATAATGAGCATCTCTTCCACCAAATAGCAGAATACCCTGAGGTAGTGGGTGCTATAGACTGCAAACACATACACATGAAAGCACTACCTGGTGAGCGGGGTAGGGTCTGCATAAACCGCAAGGGCTTCCCCTCCATCAACTGCCAGGTCATGTGCGATGCAGTGGGCATTATAATGAATGTGTGTGCTGGCAGCCCTGAAAACTATCACGACTCCCACATCTGACACAGCTGTACCAGAGATTTGCCAGTGGGGACATCCCAAATGGCCACCTAGTGGGGGATGCTGGCTATGCACTGGAGCCATGGCTGATGATACCCATTAGAAATGCACACGCACCCAAACAAGAACTCCATAATGAGGCACACGTACAAACAAGAATCATAATAGAGCATGGATTTGGGATGCTCAAGTCATGGTTCCAGTTCCTGGACATATCCAGTTAAGCCTTGCTGTACTCTCCAGTTACATGTACACAAATTTTCATTGTATGTGCCATGCTACACAATATGATCCTATGCAAACAGCTGTAGCAAGAACAGCACGGGGCAGGGCCACACAGCCTCCCAGCATTGCCAAGGCCAGCACAGGCACAGACTGACTTGGATGATGAAAAACCTGAGCCTGCCTATGTAGGCGGAAGGAGGCATGCCCAGTATGCCCAGGCACTGGCAAAGAGGCAACGCATAGCACATACACTGAGACGGTAGGAGTTCTAATCCCAGACATGGCAACTGGAAAACTCTGTGTGTGTGTAGCAATTCATGATTTTGAGGCCAATCACAATCACTACACCTCCCATTGCCCTTCTGTAGCAAGCCTGCTGATGTCAGTCACCTTGAAACACCCCTTTGGACAAAGACTAGCCCTATAAGCTGTGTAGTGTGTGAGATAACTGCATAATACTATAATGTAACATACTAGTCAGGTAGGAGATCTAATCCCAGACATGGCAACTGTGTGTATGTGTGGGGATTAATGATGTTGAGGCCATTCACAGTTACTACACCTCCCATTGCCCTACTTTAGCAAACCTGCTGTCAGTCACCTTGAAATACCTCTTTGGAATAAAGCCAGTCCTGTAAGCGCTGTGGTGCATGCCATAAATGTAAAACAATGTAGTAGTAGTAACTGTGCAGGTATGAGTTTGAATCTCATATGTGGTAAGTGTTTGTGTGTGTACCTCAAAGAATTTGGCCCCATTTACAGCCAATACACATCTCAGGACTTTAACAGTCCTGCAGATATCATCCACTTTACAAGTACTTGATGCCATACCTAAACCATTACAGGTCAGTGGTGCATGTGATAAATGGGTAACATAAAGGTCCGTAAAGATTGTTAGATAGAGGTTTGAACTTTCCTGGCAAATGGAAATGTGTGATTAAGGTAAAATTATTTTTGGGATCTATTACCCACTACATCACCCAATGCCGGTATTTACAAGAGCTGGTGATGTTCCTCACCTCAGAAGTACCTTGGGACAACACCCATCCAATAAATTCCATGGCACGTGTGATAAATGCGGTACACTGTAGTAGGGATATCTAATTAGGTAGGAGTTTGAATCTCAGTACTGGTGTGTGTGTCTGTCATCAGTATCCTGTGTGGAGATTGCTGTGATTGTGTAATGGCAGGATGCATTGTGGGGTAGGTTTTGCTAAATTATTATATTGAGTACCTACTATATGTCACAATGTCCACCTTACAAGGACAACAGATGTCAAACACCAAAGAGGCTGGTGTAGACAATCCATAGCCCTACATGTGACATTATGGATTGGTGAACAATATAGGCAATCCTTGTATTACTCAGAAAACACTCTCTACCCAAGTCTCATACACAAACACACTTAGCTAGGCAACAACCACTACATTGGTAGTTCCCTGCATATTGCCCACAGATAGTAACCACGGTGTGACTGCAGTGGACTGCATGCCTGTTGACCACAACAGTGCCAATGACATCAGAAAGTACTGTGATGTGTAACATCTCCTGACTGTGTGTTATCCAGCAAGTAAAAGGACATGGCATTCTGTTCCATCCCTACAATAGGCAAATAGATGCTTACAGTGGTCTTTTTGCTATGTTCCAAACTGGACACCTGCAACAACTATAGAGTCTGTAAATGTAACCAACAAAGGGAATACCATGCCTTATACACATGTCCTGTATGGACAGATGCCACTAACTCCACTGAATACCTGTATCATGCTGTCAATGTAGGTGCAAGCACAACCTCAGTTCCATAACCAGGTCTCCCCAAATGAGGTCAGGAATGCTACATCAAAAGATAACAATTTGTACACAACATGCCCCAGACACCTCAAGTACACTTCCACATGTCAAAGAACATGCGTGTGGGACATGTGCACAACCCAGACACTGTCCATGTTATGGAATATAGCTCTCATACATGGGAAGCAGTGCACATCACTGGACACCCACAGTAGTAACCAAAATGAATGGATGGTGAGCACAATACCCTCCTGTGGAGACCACTCCAGGTACTACACCCCTGTATCACACTGGAGACCATTGTCATGTGGCCTGATGCCACACTTTGCCTAGCTTTGTACAGCTGTCAGGTCCATCCACCTACTACACACCTGCAAAGCAATGAACTTATGCATCTCAGTACTGGCAAGTGCATGTGTGTGTGTGTGTGTGTGTGTGTGTGTGTGTGTGTGTGTGTGTGTGTGTGTGTGTGTATGTGTATGTGTGTGTGTGTGTGTGTGTGTGTGTGTGTGTGTGTGTGTGTGTGTGTGTGTGTGTCTCAATTGACACCTGCTTTGGTGGACATTCACATGCGCTACACTTCCCTTATCCCTTCTTTAGCACTGTTTCTGATATCACTCACTTCAAAGATACCTTTGGACAGCTCTTCAACATGTAAGCTCCGTGGTGTGTGCAATAACTGTATAATGCTGTAATAGCAATATATAGTCAGGTAGGGGATTAAAACTCAGTACTGGTGTGTGTTTGTGCCTGTTATATCAGTATTCTGTGTGGGTGGTGTTGTGAGTGTGTACTGATAGGATCTATTACAGTGTGGGTTTTGCTACATCATTATATTGAGGACCTATATGTCCCATTCTCCACATTACAAGGCCAAGAGATTTCAAACACTGTAGAGGTTGTAGACAATCCTCAGCCATAAATGTGTACAGCCATGTGTAATTACTATGTGACACTATGGATTAGTAAACAATATAGGCAACTGGTATAATACACAGATACCACTCTCCACCCACAGATCATACACAAACACACTTGGCTCTTGTTCTCTTACACCTTTCCTTTCTTACTTTGTCTCTGTCTCTCTCTCTCTCTCTCTCTCTCTCTCTCCCTCTCCCTCTCTGGTGGATGTGGAAAAGGACATCTGTTTTGCATAGGCAGCAGCTTGAGTTTTGTAAGGAATGCTCATGATCAGCTAATGGCCTGTGCATGAATTGCACTCCCCCACTTGCTAATTGCATGTGGAACAGCTGTGGTATCATTTCTACAGTCAATTTCATGGAAACACACTCCTATAACTAAGCATTTCATGTCAGTGTTGGCCCTTTTCCTTCACTGTGAGCAGGACGTCATATGGGTGTTTGACAAACAGCATCACAGAGGGTAGTTAGAAATACCTCTTACAACATACACTGTGGAGATAGGCCAACAAACAGGAAGGGGATGTTGCAGACATGGGGATAGAATGTCAGTATTGCTGTTCTACATTTGAAGTAATGTTGGTTTAACAGGGTTTGTGTGGATATGGCTGTTCTACATGATTTAAAGTCTGGCATGACAGTGTTATGAGGTTGAGGAAACTCTCACCTGTAGGGCTATCTGCAGACTGTCTAGAGTTTGGAGTCTTACATGTGTTGTGTTACTCACACATTTCCTATCTTTAGATATGCAGTAGCATACTCTGATGATTGCAGTCAGTACATGGTTACATCAATGTGAGTTACTGACTTCATATCCTTCAGAAGAGATATGTCACAACAAACCCTATTACACCAGGAAATTTCTCAGATTATCACAGCAATATGTCAGTATTGGCACTGTGTTTGTGCCTCTGTCCCCCAAGTCTGTCACCCTTTGTCCATATGCCATGCAGTAAGAGCTACATATGTAGAGTACATCATAATTTACTGACATCATACCTGGTAACAAGCCAGTGAGATATCATAGTGCTAGATATGTTATGTATAGTGGGCCTCATATTTGAGGACAAAACCTGGACATTCTGTTGTAGTGTGCACAGTAGTGAGGTCTATGTACTTATGGTGATTGTTAACAGAGTGTGTATTGTGACTATGTTACTTGGCCTGTGTACAGATTGTGGTAGATGTCATTGTTCTTGGTCCTGTTCTATCTGATGTTGCATGCTGCTCCAGTTTATGGTACCCTATCAGTGTACATGTTTATAGGGCCAGACTGACACATGCCCCATACCACAGTCAGGCACCAGACCACACTGTGTATTGGCCCAGTATATCTAGGGTTACTGTGTGAGTGGTTCATATGAGGGTGGTGTTGTTCACACAGTAAAGATATACTGTAATATTACTTAGGCTTACCATAATGTGACTGTGACTATGTTTAGATTGGTTGTGGGTATGCACTTTCACACCGGTGCCTGTTACTTCATGCTGTTACATCCCTGTAGTGCCTGCTATATTTGCAAGTACATGTATATTCCCCCATAGGAAACCTGGGTCACTGTTGTGGCAGTCTGCCTATAGTTTGCACAGTGCTTTATGACATGCCCAGCAGCTCAGTGTATTTACCTAGTGTGATGTTATGTCCAGATATTTGTCAGATGAACTGTTGCCTGGCCACCATAACTGTTGTGTATGTCTATAAAAGCAGTGGGAGGGTGGCCTAATGGTTAAGGTGTTTGCCTTATAAACACAAGGTGCAGGGTTTGAGTCTCACAAGGGATAATTGGCTAGGCTTACAATGGCTCGCAAGGGCAGTTAGCTTAGTACTAACCTATGAACCTATGTCACTAAGTATTGTAACTTATGTGGGCTTGGGACCTCTGCTCCTCTGGTTAATATGTATTAGGACATACAGGAGTGTGTGAATGCATCAACTGTGTGAGCTTCTCTATTCCAGTATTTTTGTGATATCCCCATTTACATCACTCTAAACATCCACTTTGTCAGGCTTGATCCACACATCTTGCACTAAGGAGTTCTGTGTATACCTCTGCACTGACCAGATTGTGTCAGACTGTCCATGTTTATTGGTCATATCTCTGCTGTATTCCACAGGATCATTACTGTGATTTTTGTGGTACTTCACTATGATAATCTTATGATGTCTGTCAGTAACTGATGGCGTACATGTCAGTATCAGAAGTGACTTCCCACACAGCATGTCTGTTAACACAACCCCTGTTAATGTAGCAACAGTCCACATTTATAGCTGCAATACTTATGTGACATTCCCTGCACTAAGAGGTTGTGACTATTGGTGCTGAGGTATGACTCCAGTACAATGTTATGGGGATATGTTTTGTATATATATATATATATATATATATATATATATATATATATATATATATATATATATATATATATATATATACACATATATATATATATATATATATATATATATATATATATATATATATGTATACACACACACACACACACACACACACACACACACACACACACACACACACACACACACACACACACATAATAACCTGACAAGGTAGTTAGCACTTACAAACCCAGGTCTCTCAGATGTGTATATGATTGTTATGTGTTTGTCAATGTGCATATGACAGTATGGCATATTATGTATTGTCCATTACCACCCAGTACATCCCCCATTAGCATACTATATAAGACATGGTGATGTTCCTCACTTAACAAGAGACTTGGGACAAACCTCATCCTAAAAGCTGTGTGGTGTGTGCAATTAAGGCCAAACACATTAGTAGAAATAAGTACCTAGGTAGTGGTTCTACTCTCTGTGTTGACAAGTAAGTGTGTGTGCATGTGAAGGGATCTAGTTCATTTTGCAGAATATACATGCCCCAGAAGGTCATCTGTCCGAGAACTGACTGGCAAATACTAATATTTCAAAGGAATCATGTCATGGAAATTCATTCCATCAAAACTAGTAGTAGATGTGTAAATGCCCTATTCCCCACTGTATAGCTGTACAGCGATACTGGAGTTGGTATATATAGTTGTTATTGTTATGTGTATCTCCACGCTTAGTCTGCATACTGTACACTGTATGTTAATAGGTTAAGTAGTTGTCACTCACACTATGTGCAGCTGTACACCACCCCACACCCTCCAAAGTGTAGGGCTGTGCCACCAACACTAGCACATCTATGTTTACCAATGCCAGGATTGCACTACATTTGGGAAGGGGACATATACCCTGCCAGTACCATCGTCACATGCAGTAACTCTTATACAGACCTGTTACTCGTGTTCAGCTGTACCCAGAATATGACACAGTCAATGTGTCACCACAGTGCCATACCCCTTGTAGGAAACAACAGCAGACCAACATCCTTCTGACACACAGACACCTACAACACAAACTAAATACATTATGGAGACCACTATCAGTCAGTGTTAATAACAGCTATAATGCATCATGGCAGGACAGCTACACATCCTGACATGTAAGCATTAAACTTTCCAGCTGAAAACATGTTACACAGCATTACATTGCTGCACCTTAGTACATTCACCCTGTGCATCAGAACCATATTAGCCTGTCCCTGCATCAATGGTATGGATTACAAGGATGTGGCACAGCTATCATCATATGTACAGGGTGTGTTGTTGGTTTGCCAGAGACCTTGGCTGAGCTATTTGGTTGACATCATGTGTGTGTGTTATGGGGTTTCATTATTAATTGGGCTGTGCAGATTTGGTGTTTGTAGGTGTGGAGGTGCTCTAGCTGTGTTTGTGATGTGTGTGTGCACGCGCGCATGTGTGTGTGTGTGTGTGTGTGTGTGTGTGTGTGTGTGTGTGTGTGTGTGTGTGTGTGTGTGTGTGTGTAAAACAGAAAATGTACTAATGTATTTTAAGACCTGTATGTCATTGCTTACCTCTACACACACACACACACACACACACACACACACACATGCACACACATACACACACGTGTGTGCATGCACACGCACACCCACACACACACACACACACACACACACACACACACACACACACACACACACACACTGAGGTGGCTGAAAGATATTACACAGACCTCTCATTACCCAACTGTCAACATGCATGACATTTGGCACTCAACAGCATGCACTGCAACTATACTTAATCCCTGTTACCAACATTATGCATCTCTGTGATGAATGAGTTGTGTTAGTAGGTGATGCCCCTTCCCCTGGAACACACTGCACCCATGTACGCAGTATTGCTGTGCACTTGTTCAGCACACTGCCATGTACTGTGCACCATACCTCACATGTTTACACACCATTGCTGAATGTGTATGTGTGTGGCAGTTATGTTTGCTTTGTTGCTCACAGCCCCTATGTGTTTGTCTGACACATATCTGAGTTGATATGAGGACAGATGTCAATAGCAAATGCCTGACATCCGATTTGTAAATCTCATCATCAGCAGTTGATGTATGAGCAATAAAATCCAAATATACTGACAACCTACAAAACTTACTATGGCTATGAGGAGTGTACACACCCTTATTGACATGCCACCCTGTTCCCTGATATGCCATGGGACCACAATACTGCATATGCTAACATTATACACACCTGATATGTAAAATATGACCTGTGCAATCAAATGCAGTATCAAACAAATGTGTTAGTTGTGCAGATGTT
Organism: Protopterus annectens; assembly: GCF_019279795.1. Classification (NCBI taxonomy): domain Eukaryota; kingdom Metazoa; phylum Chordata; order Ceratodontiformes; family Protopteridae; genus Protopterus; species Protopterus annectens. Next base: position 408,952,016 of record NC_056739.1, read on the forward strand.
GATTGGGATGCCTGCAATATGTGGGTTGCATAAGTGTGCACACCCTTAATGTGATGGTTTGTTGCACCACCTGTTAAATGAACTATGCAGTCACTATTCTTGGAAGGTGCATGCTAGCATGGCCCATCTTCACTTGCCATTATTTGGTCACTCCGCCATACAAATGTCCCCCAACTCTGCCAGATTGCAAGGTCAGCTCATGTGCACAGCCCTTAAAGGTCACACAGTGCCTTCACTATTGTTGTGAAGTCAGGGTTATGTCTGGCATAATGCATGACCTTGACTGTGTTCAAATACAGCCATTCTTAGTGAGCTTTGGATGTATGCTTCAGTTCACTGTTGTGTTTCAGGATGACACCCCTCCACATTCTCAGCCTTTTTGTAGATGCTTGACAACTATGGGCCACACATAAGTGTCATTTTGCATTGTCCCAAATTCAGAACACCATGTCTACTGGCCTAGTTTGTGCTAATGAACAGCAAACTGACAGGTGTACATTGGCACCAGCAAGGTACAGATGGGGATAGTAGGCCTGAGGTAGAGTGAGGTGTTGCTTGTGCAGCACATATAACTTTATTAATACTGTCTATAGGTTTCAGTCTTGGTCTCGGTACACCATTAAACATTGCAACACATGCCTTTGGGAGACTTGATGTTATGCATATGCTACCTGTAGAGAGCTCTGGATAATGTCTCCTGTGGAACACCTCTTCCATCTGATTAACCTAACCCATAGGCCACACTTATGCAGAGTTCAAGTAATCGTCGACACAGGTACTGCACAGGCAGTACTTGCTAGACATTCCTGCAAGTCTCTCAGTATTGCTGCTTGTGTTTGGGCAGCCTCCATGACCAGTTTGCAACATATATTGTCATCTGTTTTGGATGGGCATCTGTTTATTTTCTACATTAATCGTGTCCCATACTTTATCGTCACATACATGCTTTTCTGCACTGTTTGCCATGGTATATGCAATGGGGATGTAAGGCTACGTGACCCACTCCTGAGTGCTACCTTTTAGATATGGGATCCATTTCATGGTTTGTAAGATGTGCCGCTGGTGTAGGTGAGTGGGCAAATGTCAAGGGCATACTTCTTAGACAGCAGACCATTACTTGGTGTGACATTGAGGAACCGTATTTGATGGAAGTTGCATACTCAAGATGAGTGAATGCTGCAGTACCTCAAAACCTGATTCCACAATATGTTATTTGGAGTGTGTGCACACATATGCTTCCATTGTTTGTTAAGGTATGTATTCCCCCTATTTGTTGTTCTAACATGGGATTCCATCTTACACATTTATTGCTCATGTTAGGGTCACATTACAGGTTGCAGAAGTTGTAGAATGTGGTATTGTGATATGCCATTGTGTAGATCTGTAACAGTTGTCATTGTAATACTGGTATATACATGCACTGTTGTAGCCACTGTATAAGGTTAATGTTTCAGACATGTTCCTACTGTAGGCCATTTGCCCCACCATTATGTTCATCTCTGTCCACACATCTTGCATTGACAGGGTTTTAGTTATACTGCAGAACTCTTAAATACCCTTCAGATATGCCACCATGGTGACCACTGTGATGCAGTGCAGTTAACAGCAACATCATTGATTATGGGTAGGTGTGTTAAATGTGTGCATGGCAAATGCCATGGCCATAACATGGCTGGTGTATTGGCAAATCTGAACAAAAGACCTCCATACTCACCAGCTACAGGCTGCTGCCCCAGAGGTATATTACAGGGACCCACATAGTTGTGTGAGAACTGTGATGTCAGTAGCCACACCTGTGACACTGGCACAGGGTGGGAGCTGCATTTCAGTACATTAACAGTACAAACCCACAATACTACAGATTATGCACATATGTTCATTACTACACTGCAGCGACTGACTATGTTATCTGACATATGCATGAAGATACTTTACAGATGAGGATGGATAAGCAACATTGGTCTACTAATGTGCGCTGGGGCCTTACCTGCATGCTCCTCATCCATTATGTGGGTAGCATCCACCTCCACAATGCTATCTTCAGGTTCCTGGCTTGGCTGGTGGGCGGTTGCCCCAAGGCTGGTGAGGTTCTCCTCAGCATGTGTCGGGGGGGCTGGATAGCATGAACCTCACCTGTGGATAGCTGGTCCCTCCTAACTGCAGCAGCATGCTGATGGGTGTGGTCGAAAAGATCAGTGCAACAATGTCACACCTGCTCATAACTGACATCATCTACCCTGTGGACAAGCTCATTCCAATGGGTGGTCTTTTCTTGCAGATAATGGACCCTGTGTCCAAAGAGAGTTCCATGATGTAGTACAATGAATTTTATGATAACATAATTCTCCTGAGGAATATACAGAGGGAGACATTCATGGGACATTGTACCTGGAAGGTATAAACAGGAAAAAAGGTCAGAGGACCTCATACTGGAAGGATATAGTAGTTGTTAATTGACATTTCTTCCCCCCCTCCACCATATCTACAACAATAATCTAAACACATAAATCAATGGGTATGTTTACACCAAACCTACTGTTGGGACATATATCCTATTGTTCAACAAATATTGAAATGTGTTTCTATTCATGTTCCATGTTGAAACACTATCATTGGTAGCCTGTTGCTATCAATGTAACCTGCATGCCATTGTAATGACCACTGTGGTTCCATATATGCTTGTATTCTGTTTGCTAAGCAATTGTTCCAAATCTGATGTTTTGGGTTAATGGGAATATCTATGCATGTTGTTATAACTAATCCTGGATTGTGTTGACTATTACTAACCCACATATGTTCTAAAACTGCAACAAAATAGCATGTTTGGGAAGGCTGTTCCCAGCAGACCCACTTCTCCCACCTCATCTGGCCATGGCACCAAGGTCCAGCACGTCTGGGACCAACTCCTGGACCTCCTCATCCACTGGTCCTGCACTATCTTCAGGTGGAACCACCTCAGGGGATGGGGTTCATCCCCCTTTGAGTGGACACAGACAGAATCCTGTCACCTGAAGCCAGGTCCAGGGTCTGGTGTGTAGGGAGCTCCGCAGAGAATTGGGAGATCTGCTACACCAGCTTGAGGGACTTGTGGCACAATTAGAGGGTCAGACTTCCCCTCCTGCTCTGCCCCCATCACAGCCACCTTCAGAGCCATGAAGGTGCAGTGGTGACTGCCCATGGGTAGGGACCTCAGTCCCAATGTTTCCATTTGGAGGCTCATGGATATCCGATTTTCAAACACCCTTCCCTGTCAAAGGTGTTTACCCCCCACATGTGTCATATACCACCCCTGTATGCTGTCTTGTCAGTCTTGTCTGTCTTCTGACCCAACCTACCTCCCCAAATATACCTACTATCCTTCCCCAACATCCCACTCTCACCTTAACAAAAAAGGGCAATCTGATCCCAAAAAGAATTTCACACCATACATAACTGTCCATTTTGCACCCACTTACAACTGCTTAAAAGTGCATTAATCACATTGTATCCAACAGCCTTTGTTCTGGCCAGCAAAAAAATTATCAGCCCTTGCAAGTGTCTAACCCAGGACCCTGCAAACCATAGCCACAGCAATTTACCACTAAGCCATCTAAGCTGTAGATATGTGTGATGTTTTCTCAGACATATTATGCAGCACAGTCTTTCAACAGTAGGGAAAATGTATTTATGTATGTGTGTGTGAGTGTGTGTGTGTGTGTGTGTGTGTGTGTGTGTGTGTGAGTGTGTGTGTGTGTGTGTGTGTGTGTGTGTGTGTGTGTGTGTGTGTGTGTGTGTGTGTGTGTGTGTGTTTGTATATATGCAGACATACATGTCTCTCTCTCTCTCTCTTTCTGTGTATATGTATATATATATATATATATATAGATATATATAACTATGGAGTGCATTCAGACATCGAATCCACTTTGAACCTCCTTCCTCCACAGCTGAACTGTTGTGCCTTGCTACAAAACAAAGCATCAGATGTGGACAAAGCCCAATATTAGGGGGGATATATAGGGACAAATTGTAGATATGTCTATTACAAACCTATGAAGTTTGTGCATGATACATTTCACATTACCATGACTGTTCTGAAGGTGGTGGGGTCTGAAACTCTTTTGTCTATCATGACTTCATTACTTCCACATTCAGCTATTTGCTAGACTGTTTGTCTTTTTGGCTTTTCCCAATTAGGGGTCACCACAGCAGAACTCTGGTCCGCTAATGATTGGCAGTCGATTTTTATGGTGCTGAGTTGCCAGCCTGATGCCCAACCTTCAACAAAGGTACACCCATTCACGCATGTCTTTCAGATGCCACTCAACCATGGGGACGACATGCAGACTCCACACAGAAGGCACTCCAGCCAAGAATCGAACAGGAGAACCTCTTGCTGTGAGGCAACAACACAACCTCTGTACCACCGTGGCTTTGCTAGTTATTTGCCAGACTATGGACATAGCATCTAGCCCTGTGGGCAGTGAGCCATGCCTGTCAACTGTGCAGATCTGCACAGAATGTCAAGATTTAAGCCATCATAGTGTTTGTTCGGTTCCCCCAAATATCTATATTAGTCTAGCTATTTGCCAGTATTACAGCAGACTAAGCGGGGGGAATACACACAACAATAACCCAGATGAAGGTGGCTGCACCCATAACATCCACACCAAACTATATATACCAACTGCAGTATTGCTGTATAGCTGTACAGTGGGGAAGAGGGCATTTCCATATCAACTACTAGTTTTGATGGAATGAATTTCCACAAGATAATTCCTTTGAAATGTTAGCATTTGCCAGTCAGTTCTTGGACAAATGATCTCCTGGGACATTTATTTTCTGCAAACTGAAGTAGATCCCTCCCCTAGGTACTTATTGCTACTAATGTGTTTGGCCTTAATTGCACACACCACACAGCTTTTAGGATGAGTTGTGTCCCACGTTTCTTGTTAAGTGAAGAACATCACCAGGCCTTGTACAGTATGGTAATGGGGGATACACTGGGTGTTAATGAATGATACATAGTATGACATAATGTCATATACACATTGACAAACACATAACAGTCATAGACACATCTGAGACACCTGGGTTTATCAGTGCTAACTACCTTGTCAGTGAGTCTATTCTGTTACAGAGAATTTGCACACAGCACATGCATCATTGGGCTGGATAGTGTAATCAGTTACCTGTATGGTTGATGGTGACAGTCGTCCTCATACAATGGACCTTGGGACATGTACTTGAGGTACCATGGTGTAAAGACAGTATACCAAGCACCCACATCCCACATTGGATATTTTACTCACTGAAATCCATGATAATGCTCTGACATACCCACAATCACACATTGACCAGGACTGCAATACTACCCCTTGTCTATCTAATCTGTGCTACTACAGGGATATGCATTTATTGCACATGCCACAGCGATAGTAGGGTGAGGGTTTGTCATGACTCTCCTAATGTCAACAGCATCACTATCCCTTATAATGTATGACAAGGTGTACTGTATTTAGAGAATGTGGCCTCAGAATGCTGTATCCTGCAAATATACACACTTGCACACATACACACACTTGCCAGGACTCAGAGGGTAACACATGCCTATCCACCCATTTGTACAACAGTGTTATGCTGGTACTGCAAGCTCCAGGTAGCCCATAGGGTGAAGAGCGTAACAAGGTACATTTAATGTCAATTACAGAGCAG